>NC_037679.1:60235534-60309418 GCF_003255815.1 Theropithecus gelada | reverse complement strand
GACAGAGTCTCGCCCTGTTCCCCAGGCTGGAGTGCAGTGGCGCGATCTCGGCTCACTGCAAGCTCCGCCTCCTGGTTTCACACCATTCTCCTGCCTCAGCCTCCCGAGTAGCTGGGACTACAGGCGCCCGCCACCATGCCTGGCTAATTTTTTGTATTTTTAGTACAGGTGGGATTTCACTATCTTAGTCATGATGGTCTTTATCTCCTGACCTCATGATCCGCCCACCTTGGCCTCCCAAAGTGCTGGAATTACAGGTGTGAGCCACCGCGCCCGGCCTGGAACAAGATTTCTAAAAATAAATCTAAGAACAGAAAATTACTGGCTTTGGTTCTGACAGAGAGCTAAGAAAAGACTTTCTGAAATGAACCAAGTTCCCGCTAATTGTTCTGGCTGAGTGGTCCTCCCTGAAACCTTGAGTTTTCTTTGTCTCTACAGAGACATTGAGCTGACATGGAAACCTATAGGTGTGGAATTAAAGCAGAAATAGAAGCATTGTTGATTTATGTCCCCATTAAAACTTAACTGACCAGAACTGAGCAAACACAGCAGAATTCAAGGTTATCCTTACCAAGTTGATGCAAGTTTTTGCTCATTGTTGTCAACATGTTATCACCAGGTTTACCATGGGGATGGGAGAGTGGAGATGTAGTTAATGTGTCATACATAGCTGAGGACTTGCAATGCTGGAGCCCGAAAGGTCAGAGGTATCATTTAAAGTGGCTCACAAGCAAGTATCCAATATTTAGGGGCCTACAGAGGCTCCTTAAAGAATATGCACATTTGTTCATGTGAATTGTGCTAAATCTCCCAGAAGAGCCAATGTTTATGATTTTCATGGCTGCCTTTGGATGTCTAACTGTGAGCACTTAGTTCCAGGTACACACACTGGCTTAATTGCTGAGTCTGCATTGCTTATCTTACTTGCCACACCTAGAAAAGCCAATAATGAGCAATGCTGCCTCTCAATTATTGATACTAAGGTACTTACGGGTAGCCAAGTTCCATGAAATTATTCCAGGTCTGCTTTAGCACCATTATAATACCCATTTGCATACACAGATCAATAAGGCATCCACTAGGGTGGCACTGCAAGATAAGCAAACACAGAAATTCCAGAATCAATGGAGAGGAAGAAAGGGTGTCTGGTTTCTAATCTATACAAAGTTGCCCTAAGGCTGTTTAATGCAAGTCTGTTGGAAACAAGGAATGATGGGAGAATACAGACCTCTTCTAGTCTCCACCTGTTTATCAGCCTCAAGTAGGCACCTGGGTGTCCTGTAAATCTTCAACACACAAAGAAAAACAAGCCATTAGTGCTCTAGGTCCAAGCTTTCAGTGAATAGTACATTTAGTTTAGCACAGTCTCCAATGTGAGTGCTGCTACAATAAGTAGTAGGTCTTGGGGAATTAGGAAACCCTTCAGATCTGTCACAACCATAGCTTCTGGAATTCTCCAGGGGACATTTCTCTTCTGGCCTTTCTGTCAGGCTGCCTAATGCAGAAGCCAATTCTTGCTGCTTGCTGTGGACTTTTAACATTTTCTGCTGCATATCAATTGCTCTGGCCTGTGTAAGCAGAAGTTTTACTCCTGGATTTAAACACATTTGATCTTTCTGAGTAATAGTCATGCTGTTAAAAAAATTATTGAACTATTTTCCTAGAGTTTTGTGCTGCTGGAATAGCTAGAAATGACAGAGAGACTGCTGTGTTGATCTCACCAAAACGCTATACCTGGCCCTTCCTGGGTTCCCATCTCCTCTGAAACGCCTCCAGATGTCAGGGAATTCACGCGACATTACCACTACACAGGGAATCTTTCCCAAATCCTCATGACTGCTGGATTTAAAAGTTACCCTGGCATCCCGTTTCTGCCCCCCTTCCTGTCAGGATGTCCTTCTCTCTTCAGGGAAGTCAGGAATCCAGAACATGCTGCAGCCCCCTCCCCGTTTTGCCACCTGCTGTCATAGGTGTGAAAGCCAGGGCCCTGATTCAGGTGCAGACAGAGGCCAGAAGTTTTCAATGCATCATTCACACGCGCAAACTATTTTCCTCTGCTTAGCTTAGCAACAAAATGTGCACAGGCAGTTTTGAGTGGAGATGATTTCCCTGGGATGCTGGGTGGTTTTGACATTTGGGAAGGGAAGGGAGGAGGATGCTCTTCCCTTTTGACACTTTGTATAAATCACCCTAAGGGAGGGCTTCTCTGTCCCCATGGGTCAGTGACCTCTAAGTGTTCTGTCCTCAGCTTGGGGAGGTGTGCAGGGGTCAGGTTCTTACCTTCCGAGGAAGAATGCGATGTAAAATGTGGAGCTGTTCAGATTGACGAACTGAAAAAGAAACATTTTCAGGGTGAAGCTGTTCTCCCACTCAGACTCTGTGCGAGGCTGTTCTGTGGACAAAAGGTGAGCAGAGTTTGAAAGGCCGAATCTCATCCCCTCTCAACTCCCTCTCTTCCCCTCCCCACACACACAGGGTGGGGACACAGGAGTCCTGAGGAGGCTGCAGGAGACTCCAGTTTACCCACAGACGGCATGTGATGGAACAGAGCATCCATAGGATCCTCAAGCTCACAGACCAGACCCAACAAGGGTCTCATGGGAAGTGGCTATGGAAGAATCTGAGAGGACTGAATACCTAGACTGTTCCACTCTTACAGGATACCCGGAGAGCCAGCAGCAGAGACAGCCAGGCTGTCGAGGCCTCATTCCCAGTCCTGGCTCTCTGCAGTAGCCTTTTCTTTTCCAGTTAGTCTGTGCAGGCTTAGTTCCTCCTAGCTCCAAGGAGTTCCTTGGTCTCAACTTCTAGTTCTCATATTATACCAACCTACCGCTTAAGAGGGAGTCAAATCCATTATCATAGAATGCTAAGAGCATTTGACTCCTTTGCCTTTACCCTTATCCCCCATTTTCCATTCTCATGGACAAATATCAAGGAGGTGGCGTCATCTTTAGAGCTTTTACTGCATATCACCATCTGTGTCTTATAATTTCCTGACCTCAGTCAGGGGCCAATTCTCATCTCCATATATTTTAACATCTATAAAGCAAATGCTCTCTGGGCATAATAGTGTGAACCAAAACATGGATCCATTTGCCCTCAAGACCAAACCTTCAGCTAGAAATCTCATGTCAAACGCACTTATCCTTTCATAGGAGCTACATTCTAGGAGCAAGCAATGTCTAAGAAAAAGTATTTAATACAATAGCATTTTGTCTGCTTCCACATTCCCTGAGCTTCTAATTTCTCATTTAATACTTCACTTCATCAATTCATTTTCCATAAATTAGAACTCAAAATGCTTTCTGGGAGCGTATCCGAGAAGGGAAGGGAGAATAAAAGAGAATCTGATTTAAAATGGCTTAAAATGTCAGTTTCAGGAAAGGCCATACTGTTGCTGAGACCCAAAAAGACACGGGATTCTTAAAGGGTTTTCTTAAAGGGTTTCACTTCTGCTACTGAACTCCTGGTTACATGGAAAGGTCTCCTGGTCGCCGGCTAGGTTCCCAGGTGTCCCCACCATGGATGGACCAGGACTGTAACTCCACTGGCATTTTTGCTAGCCTGGATCAAGCTACCACAGGGTACATTGTCTACCAATGGGCAGTTATCTCTTCCATGGACATAAACCTCTTTCTGTCTTTTTGGGCAAGAACTGGTGGTGATGGAAGATTTCAATGACATTAAAAGAGATAAGGTAAAGTGCCTAGCTCTGTATCCAGCACATACAAAGTTTCAATAAATGCTATCTATTATCATAATGATGATTAAAAATAGGAACACTTTTGTGAGTTTTTTCTCCTCTGGACCAGCTTCTTATGGAATGCATTAAAGCAAGTTACGGATGGGAGCATGTAATTTTCTCAAACTGCATAGAGCACAATGACCAATACCTTGTTAATAAAATTGGGACAATTCCTTTATTTTGAAGATGAGATAAATGTACAAGTTATTACTGGCTACCAGATTGTTCTGGAGTGCAGTGGCATGATCATGACTCACTGCAGCCTTGACCTCCTGGGCTCAGGCAATCCTCCTGCCTCAGTCTCAGGAGTAGCTGGGACTACAGGTACATGCCACCATGCCTGGCTAATTTTTAAATTTTTTTGTAGAGATGGGTCTTGTTATTTTATCCAGGCTGGTCTTGAACTCCTGGACTCAAGGAATCCTCCTGCCAAGGCTTCCCAAAGTGCTGGGATTACAGACGTGAGCCAGCATGCCTGGCCTTCCAGTCTTCAAAGAAACTAACTTTGCTGTGAGTTTATATACCATAAAAACTTGATACATTTTAAATTAAACACAAAATATAGGCAATAGCAAACGAACACTTTCCTAAATTATATTGGATACTTTATACAAATTCACTTTTGTAATGCTATTTTTTGTGCACAAAGAGAAAATCTACCTTCAATTACATTAGCTCATGACAGATAATGTTTGTGACAGATTTTAAAGCTTTATGTAGAAAAATTACTAGATATATTTAAATTATTCTGTTGAAGGCAAACAAAAAATGTTGTATGAATTTGAAAATAAAGGGGATATTTCTTTCCAGCAGTATTAGAGAAAGGAATCTTTGAAACATACTTTCCAGACCACAGTACACTACTGTGAAATAAAAAAGATTCCACTCACCTAAATTCGTCAGAAGCAGGGCAACTTTTTCATAGAGCTGCAAAATAAATTTCATGCATTTAATAAATGAACTGCACTTGTTATAAAATCTATAATCACAAAGGAAATAGGTAATCAAATCACAAGTCAAAATAATTTCATTAAGCATCCATTGCTCAACCAATGAAAACATTGTGTATAGAAACCTCAGACTCTTGGAGTCCACTGGTAATGGAGATTGCTGTAATTTTCAGGGCAAGAAAGAAATGTACAAGGTCCTATCTAACTATTTATAAAATCTCACTTCTTATTTTGGGGCAAATAATTTTACGGCAACAAGGCTCGCTGCTATTCATTACCAGCTTTCTAGGCAATGCTGGGCAGTCATAATATTGCTGAGCTTCTGCAACTTGAATGTAAAATCTCTAAGTCCACTTCTGACAGTAAGATTCTGCAATCCTATTCTTTATGGACTGCTGTAAACTCTAGATTACAGCATTCAAAAACACTGAAGTGATTAAACATTACTGGAAATTCCCAGAGCTCATGGTACTCCACGTTTCCACTGGTGGACCAGATGCCTCCTTAACTCATGCATCCTTAACTCACCCAGCCATCTGGTCAATAGATGGTTCTGAGGGTGGGGTATGTGTATGCATGTGTGTATGTGTGTTTGTGTGTGCGTGTGTGCGTGTGTGCACTGAGGAGCAGAGAGTATAGTCTAGGGTAAATCCAGCTCTAGGAGATTGGGTATAATTGAAAGATCAAGTGCTGTTTCTAAAACAAAAGACAATAAGTGAAAATGAAAAGGAAAAGTAGTTTAATAGACTGGAACGATATGAAGATTAAGAACACATTTAAAGTAGTGCAGAAGGGGCGGAGCAAGATGGCCGAATAGGAGCAGCTCCAGTCTTCAACTCCCAGCGCCAGCGACACAGAAGACCGGTGATTTCGGCATTTTCAACTGAGGTACTGGGTTCATCTCACTGGGGAGTGCCGGACGATCGGTACTGGTCAGCTGCTGCAGCCCGACCAGCGAGAGCTGAAGCAGGGCAAGGCATTGCCTCACCTGAGAAGCGCAAGGGGGAAGGGAATCCCTTTTCCTAGCCAGGGGAACTGAGACACACAACACCTGGAGAATCGGGTAACTCCCACCCCAATACTGCGCTTTGAGCAAACAGGCACACCAGGAGATCATATCCCACACCTGGCCGGGAGGGTCCCACACCCACGGAGCCTCCCTCATTGCTATCACAGCAGTCTGTGATCTACCGGCAAGGCAGCAGCGAGGCTGGGGGAGGGGCGCCCGCCATTGCTGAGGCTTAAGTAGGTAAACAAAGCTGCTGGGAAGCTCGAACTGGGTGGAGCTCACAGCAGCTCAAGGAAACCTGCCTGTCTCTGTAGACTCCACCTCTGGGGGCAGGGCACAGAAAACAATAACAAAGCAGCAGACACCTCTGCAGACGCAAACGACTCTGTCTGACAGCTTTGAAGAGAGCAGTGGATCTCCCAACACGGAGGTTGAGATCTGAGAAGGGACAGACTCCCTGCTCAAGCGGGTCCCTGACCCCTGAGTAGCCTAACTGGGAGACATCCCCCACTAGGGGCAGTCTGACACCCCACACCTCACAGGGTGGAGTACACCCCTGAGAGGAAGCTTCCAAAGCAAGAATCAGACAGGTACACTTGCTGTTCAGAAATATTCTATCTTCTGCAGCCTCTGCTGCTGTTACCCAGGCAAACAGGGTCTGGAGTGGACCTCAAGCAATCTCCAACAGACCTACAGCTGAGGGTCCTGACTGTTAGAAGGAAAACTATCAAACAGGAAGGACACCTACACCAAAACCCCATCAGTACATCACCATCATCAAAGACCAGAGGCAGATAAAACCACAAAGATGGGGAAAAAGCAGGGCAGAAAAGCTGGAAATTCAAAAAACAAGAGCGCATCTCCCCCGGCAAAGGAGCGCAGCTCATCGCCAGCAACGGATCAAAGCTGGACGGAGAATGACTTTGACGAGATGAGAGAAGAAGGCTTCAGTCCATCAAATTTCTCAGAGCTAAAGGAGGAATTACGTACCCAGCGCAAAGAAACTAAAAATCTTGAAAAAAAAGTGGAAGAATTGACGGCTAGACTAATTAATGCAGAGAAGGTCATAAACGAAATGAAAGAGATGAAAACCATGACACGAGAAATACGTGACAAATGCACAAGCTTCAGTAACCGACTCGATCAACTGGAAGAAAGAGTATCAGCGATTGAGGATCAAATGAATGAAATGAAGCAAGAAGAGAAACCAAAAGAAAAAAGAAGAAAAAGAAATGAACAAAGCCTGCAAGAAGTATGGGATTATGTAAAAAGACCAAATCTACGTCTGATTGGGGTGCCTGAAAGTGAGGGGGAAAATGGAACCAAGTTGGAAAACACTCTTCAGGATATCATCCAGGAGAACTTCCCCAACCTAGTAGGGCAGGCCAACATTCAAATCCAGGAAATACAGAGAACGCCACAAAGATACTCCTTGAGAAGAGCAACTCCAAGACACATAATTGCCAGATTCACCAAAGTTGAAATGAAGGAAAAAATCTTAAGGGCAGCCAGAGAGAAAGGTCGGGTTACCCACAAAGGGAAGCCCATCAGACTCACAGCAGATCTCTCGGCAGAAACTCTACAAGCCAGAAGAGAGTGGGGGCCAATATTCAACATTCTTAAAGAAAAGAATTTTAAACCCAGAATTTCATATCCAGCCAAACTAAGTTTCATAAGTGAAGGAGAAATAAAATCCTTTACAGATAAGCAAATGCTTAGAGATTTTGTCACCACTAGACCTGCCTTACAAGAGACCCTGAAGGAAGCACTCAACATGGAAAGGAACAACCGGTACCAGCCATCTCAAAAACATGCCAAAATGTAAAGACCATCGAGGCTAGGAAGAAACTGCATCAACTAATGAGCAAAATAACCAGTTAATATCATAATGGCAGGATCAAGTTCACACATAACAATCTTAACCTTAAATGTAAATGGACTAAATGCTCCAATTAAGAGACACAGACTGGCAAACTGGATAAAGAGTCAAGACCCATCAGTCTGCTGTATTCAGGAGACCCATCTCACACGCAGAGACATACATAGGCTCAAAATAAAGGGATGGAGGAAGATTTACCAAGCAAATGGAGAACAAAAAAAAGCGGGGGTTGCAATACTAGTCTCTGATAAAACAGACTTTAAACCATCAAAGATCAAAAGAGACAAAGAAGGCCATTACATAATGGTAAAGGGATCAATTCAACAGGAAGAGCTAACTATCCTAAATATATATGCACCCAATACAGGAGCACCCAGATTCATAAAGCAAGTCCTTAGAGACTTACAAAGAGACTTAGACTCCCATACAATAATAATGGGAGACTTCAACACTCCATTGTCAACATTAGACAGATCAACGAGACAGAAAGTTAACAAGGATATCCAGGAATTGAACTCATCTCTGCAGCAAGCAGACCTAATAGACATCTATAGAACTCTCCACCCCAAATCAACAGAATATACATTCTTCTCAGCACCACATCGTACTTATTCCAAAATTGACCACGTAATTGGAAGTAAAGCACTCCTCAGCAAATGTACAAGAACAGAAATTATAACAAACTGTCTCTCAGACCACAGTGCAATCAAACTAGAACTCAGGACTAAGAAACTCAATCAAAACCGCTCAACTACATGGAAACTGAACAACCTGCTCCTGAATGACTACTGGGTACATAACGAAATGAAGGCAGAAATAAAGATGTTCTTTGAAACCAATGAGAACAAAGATACAACATACCAGAATCTCTGGGACACATTTAAAGCAGTGTGTAGAGGGAAATTTATAGCACTAAATGCCCACAAGAGAAAGCAGGAAAGATCTAAAATTGACACTCTAACATCGCAATTAAAAGAACTAGAGAAGCAAGAGCAAACACATTCGAAAGCTAGCAGAAGGCTAGAAATAACTAAGATCAGAGCAGAACTGAAGGAGATAGAGACACAAAAAACCCTCCAAAAAATCAATGAATCCAGGAGTTGGTTTTTTGAAAAGATCAACAAAATTGACAGACCACTAGCAAGACTAATAAAGAAGAAAAGAGAGAAGAATCAAATCGACGCAATTAAAAATGATAAAGGGGATATCACCACCGACCCCACAGAAATACAAACTACCATCAGAGAATACTATAAACACCTCTACGCAAATAAACTGGAAAACCTAGAAGAAATGGATAATTTCCTGGACACTTACACTCTTCCAAGACTAAACCAGGAAGAAGTTGAATCCCTGAATAGACCAATAGTAGGCTCTGAAATTGAGGCAATAATTAATAGCCTACCAACCAAAAAAAGTCCAGGACCAGATGGATTCACAGCTGAATTCTACCAGAGGTATAAGGAGGAGTTGGTACCATTCCTTCTGAAACTATTCCAATCAATAGAAAAAGAGGGAATCCTCCCTAACTCATTTTATGAGGCCAACATCATCCTGATACCAAAGCCTGGCAGAGACACAACAAAAAAAGAGAATTTTAGACCAATATCCCTGATGAACATCGATGCAAAAATCCTCAATAAAATACTGGCAAACCGGATTCAGCAACACATCAAAAAGCTTATCCACCATGATCAAGTGGGCTTCATCCCTGGGATGCAAGGCTGGTTCAACATTCGCAAATCAATAAACATAATCCAGCATATAAACAGAACCAAAGACAAGAACCACATGATTATCTCAATAGATGCAGAAAAGGCTTTTGACAAAATTCAACAGCCCTTCATGCTAAAAACGCTCAATAAATTCGGTATTGATGGAACGTACCTCAAAATAATAAGAGCTATTTATGACAAACCCACAGCCAATATCATACTGAATGGGCAAAAACTGGAAAAATTCCCTTTGAAAACTGGCACAAGACAGGGATGCCCTCTCTCACCACTCCTATTCAACATAGTGTTGGAAGTTCTGGCTAGGGCAATCAGGCAAGAGAAAGAAATCAAGGGTATTCAGTTAGGAAAAGAAGAAGTCAAATTGTCCCTCTTTGCAGATGACATGATTGTATATTTAGAAAACCCCATTGTCTCAGCCCAAAATCTCCTTAAGCTGATAAGCAACTTCAGCAAAGTCTCAGGATACAAAATTAATGTGCAAAAATCACAAGCATTCTTATACACCAGTAACAGACAAACAGAGAGCCAAATCAGGAATGAACTTCCATTCACAATTGCTTCAAAGAGAATAAAATACCTAGGAATCCAACTTACAAGGGATGTAAAGGACCTCTTCAAGGAGAACTACAAACCACTGCTCAGTGAAATAAAAGAGGACACAAACAAATGGAAGAACATACCATGCTCATGGATAGGAAGAATCAATATCGTGAAAATGGCCATACTGCCCAAGGTAATTTATAGATTCAATGCCATCCCCATCAAGCTACCAATGAGTTTCTTCACAGAATTGGAAAAAACTGCTTTAAAGTTCATATGGAACCAAAAAAGAGCCCGCATCTCCAAGACAATCCTAAGTCAAAAGAACAAAGCTGGAGGCATCACACTACCTGACTTCAAACTATACTACAAGGCTACAGTAACCAAAACAGCATGGTACTGGTACCAAAACAGAGATATAGACCAATGGAACAGAACAGAGTCCTCAGAAATAATACCACACATCTACAGCCATCTGATCTTTGACAAACCTGAGAGAAACAAGAAATGGGGAAAGGATTCCCTATTTAATAAATGGTGCTGGGAAAATTGGCTAGCCATAAGTAGAAAGCTGAAACTGGATCCTTTCCTTACTCCTTATACGAAAATTAATTCAAGATGGATTAGAGACTTAAATGTTAGACCTAATACCATAAAAATCCTAGAGGAAAATCTAGGTAGTACCATTCAGGACATAGGCATGGGCAAAGACTTCATGTCTAAAACACCAAAAGCAACGGCAGCAAAAGCCAAAATTGACAAATGGGATCTCATTAAACTAAAGAGCTTCTGCACAGCAAAAGAAACTACCATCAGAGTGAACAGGCAACCTACAGAATGGGAGAAAATTTTTGCAATCTACTCATCTGACAAAGGGCTAATATCCAGAACCTACAAAGAACTCCAACAAATTTACAAGAAAAAAACAAACAACCCCATCAAAAAGTGGGCAAAGGATATGAATAGACATTTCTCAAAAGAAGACATTCATACAGCCAACAAACACATGAAAAAATGCTCATCATCACTGGCCATCAGAGAAATGCAAATCAAAACCACAATGAGATACCATCTCACACCAGTTAGAATGGCGATCATTCAAAAGTCAGGAAACAACAGGTGCTGGAGAGGATGTGGAGAAATAGGAACACTTTTACACTGTTGGTGGGATTGTAAACTAGTTCAACCATTATGGAAAACAGTATGGCGATTCCTCAAGGATCTAGAACTAGATGTACCATATGACCCAGCCATCCCATTACTGGGTATATACCCAAAGGATTATAAATTATGCTGCTATAAAGACACATGCACACGTATGTTTATTGCAGCACTATTCACAATAGCAAAGACTTGGAATCAACCCAAATGTCCATCAGTGACAGATTGGATTAAGAAAATGTGGCACATATACACCATGGAATACTATGCAGCCATAAAAAAGGATGAGTTTGTGTCCTTTGTAGGGACATGGATGCAGCTGGAATCCATCATTCTTAGCAAACTATCACAAGAACAGAAAACCAAACACCGCATGTTCTCACTCATAGGTGGGAACTGAACAATGAGATCACTTGGACTCGGGAAGGGGAACATCACACACCGGGGCCTATCATGGGGAGGGGGGCGGGGGGAGGGATTGCATTGGGAGTTATACCTGATGTAAATGACGAGTTGATGGGTACAGCACACCAACAAGGCACAAGTATACATATGTAACAAACCTGCACGTTATGCACATGTACCCTACAACTTACAGTATAATAATAATAAATAAATTAAAAAAAAAAAAAAAATAAAGTAGTGCAAACACACTGGTTAAAATTGCCCAGGCTGGAATGACAGCTTGACCATCCAGCAAGCTACAGGGCTTGGGCAAGTTCCTTATCTCTTCTTCAGACCATCCTTTTCTTTATATGTGGGCAGGAAGGGTATTGAATTCACTGACCTTCCTGTCCTGCTTAATTTTTGAATTCTCTTATCTGAGATTTCTGCTAATTACAGAAATAAACAACATAATCTGTACGTGTGCCTCCAAACTTTCAGCAACAACTATGGTTTGCTATATTAGGATATATTAAGATGGCCATAGGACCAAATCTTGTGTCTAGAAATCTCAGACTCTTGGAGTCCAACGGTAATGGAGATTGGTGTCATTTTCCATAAGAAACCTTGTGGCATAGGTTAGTCATACCCATTTAATCATAAAAATAATATCCTTATAAACAACAGATAAGAACAGATGTTCTAATCAAATATATTTTAATATTACAATGTATTACGAAGGCACTGTAACATTCCAATTATTTGATTATGTAATTATCAGGGAAAGTTAATTTGACTGATGAGACAACCTTTCTCAAAAACACAATTCTTGATTAACTGGTTTATCTTTTGTATCTTTCACAATGATGTCTATTTGTCACAGTACCTCACTTTGCACACATGTCTAAAAGGCCCTTGGAGCTGAGGATATGTCTTTGTTACATGGGTGTGAACACTGAAAACATTGGAATTTTTAAAAAAGGAACAACATAAGAGTCAACATATGAGTAATATTAACCTTGTGAAAAATAAGGTAAAGCATACGGGGACACAGTAGGGATCCATGGCATCTGTGACTACTTCATATATATGTTGAAGGAGATATATATATATATATATATATATGGATATGGACTGTGAGACTTTGGACAGGACACAGGAGGGAAGGGTACACACACAGAGGGACTCAAGGCCGCTCAGAGAGCTCCACATAAGTGGTTTCTGGAAAAATGTCTGATGTCTCATTAGATGGTTGAGAGATAAACCACGGGAAGTTTGTTCTGCTAAGAGCAGCAGAAAATCTAAGTTTCCAAACTAGATGCTGCAAATTCTGATTGTGAATATCTGTAACTGGCAGAAAGCTTTCTGATCTTATAGATATGTCCAAAAGGAAGCTATGTGTACTTCTACTTTTATCTTGTCAGTCTGATCAATATATGTGGACTTGCTCTGATGCAAGCTATATTTCCTGGTTTACTTTTTTTTGGAAGATGAGGTGTGTTTTTCACTGTTTACAGTATAATTAAATATCTAATTCATATTGGCATGGCTGGATAAAAAGGATGATAATAACTTTTTAGTCTATTCCTGGGATATAGCCTTTGTTGGCCTATTTGGCTTGCAACCACCATATTGGGATGTTTTTTGGTCACTAGTGAAGCAGAACAGAATTGAGGTAATATGATCAAAACAAGAAATTCCATCCTATTCACTTCTATTCACTCTATCTTTGAAATATTTATTTTTCAAGACATGGAATAAAATGTAAACTACTAAGTGCCCCTTAACCAGCCATTAAGAGGCATAATATTTCATAAGGACTTAGATGACTTTTGTAAAATAATATAGATTTTATTTTTAAAGTACATACTGTATAAAAGTAAACACATATCATCAAATCCATTAGAAACTTGGCATCTGATAAAGATCTGTTTTTTTAGTTAGCGCTGGATGAATCTAGCAAAAAGTCAGAAATGGAATGTGTGATTTATAATAATTATATTATTTACAAATCAGAGTCTTTAGCTCTCAAGGTTTTTATATTTAGTTAATAAAAAGTATTAATAATTAATGTCTAAATAATGATTATCTTTGGAAGAAAAGTATGGTCAATATTTTAAGTAGTTGAAAACAATAGATAGCTGTAAAAAGTCTGTATTGGATCATGATAATATCTCGCATTGGGTAATTTCAGAAGTCACTGGAGAGTTTACTTCTGAACTGGTCAAAGATATATTACAACCATTAGTCTGTCATCCATTATGCTGATAGAAAGGACTTAAAATTTTTTTTAAGATATTCTGATGAAATCATTCAAACTATATTACACATTTGGTTGCCCTCATAATGGAACCCGCGAAACTTCAGGGCATAGGACAGGAGGGTAAATGTGTGTGCGGGGATGAGATGTCAGCAGAGATAGCTGAGGAGGGAAAGGTCACCGGCCCCTGCACAGAGAGGTCCTGGCTGATGCTGCTTTAAGAGTTCTTATGTACACTTTTTCTTTTCTTTCCTTCTCTTTGCTATGGCTTGTCATTCCCTGTTCTCATCAGTATTCTTGTGTTAGCAACTTTATGTTATTCTAGTTTGATGTTGGCTGAAAATCAGAGTACCAAAGATGTTCATGTTGTATCTAAAATAAATGAAAAATCGCAAGGGTCCCTAAGAATAATATGTGTTAGCTTTAGAGTGTGAACTCTACCTCATCCATGTTGGCTAGTCTGAAACACTCTGGGAGAGAAAAGATGTAAAATGTCTCGCAGCCTAGCTCCCAGCATATAGCAGGTGCTTTGTAACACCAGTAGCTACGTAATTTGGCCACTCCCTATGCTCCCGTCTCCATTTTGAATTTGTTTACTTCCTCTTATCTTGGCTGTGTCTTGAAGTAGAGATTGCCGGATCAATGATTTCTAGTTAAATGAAGTGTTTTACTCTGACAACACTGGCACCTGCTCGAAACATATGGGCAAGTGTATATTTACAGATTCGCTTCCTGTACATACGCATTTATTTCTTAAGAAGATGTATAAATTAAATTTTAAGACATTGGAGGAAAGAGATGATAAGAATACAGTAGGCATTAATTCACTGCAGCCTAACCGGATGCAGAACATCTCACCTATGGCTGTTTGCTTAATTTCACTGGGAATCCTTCTCCACCTACAATATGTATTCCACAATTAATATTGAGACCACGTCCTGGTGGGGGGTCAAAAGGGAGAGGTACAGGGAGTGCTAACCATATACTTTCAATCTCCACTTCCTAAGCTGTCACACAAACATCATGTCAAAATGACCAGTAATTGCCCTTTTTTTATTACTTCTGAGTCTTGAAACTTTTTCCTAAAATAATAAAAATTTATATTATTTTATATATATATACACACGTGTGTGTGTGTGTGTGTGTATATATGTGTGTGTGTGTATATATATATATATATTTTTTTTTTTTGAGACGGAGTCACTCTGTCACCCAGGCTGGAGTGCAGTGGCATGATCTCCGCTCACTGCAAGCTCCGCCTCCCGGGTTCACGCCATTCTCCTGCCTCAGCCTCCCGAAGTGCTGGGACTACAGGCGCCTGCCACCACACCCGCTAATTTTTTGTATTTTTAGTAGAGACGGGGTTTCACGGTGTTAGCCAGGATGGTCTTGATCTCCTGACCTCGTGATCCACCCGCCTCGGCCTCCCAAAGTGCTGGGATTATAGGCGTGAGCCACTGCGCCCAGTCAATAAAGATGTTTTATGTATTTTAATACTAATAATGAGCTACCTGCATTTAATTAGCTCATTGATTACTAGTTAACCAAGGAATCATAAATTTAATTCTTTGTTATTGGGTAGGTTGAATTCTCTTAGGAATCACTCAAGTTTAATTGGTTATGGAACTCAGGATTGTTTAAATAACTAGAAATGACAACCTAAATAGATAAACCTGTATGGATAACAGTATTAAATTAGTTGGCCTTTGGAAAATCTTTTTCCAATGATGTAAGCATTTCAGCTTTATGGCCCAGATTTAAGATGCAGTATAAATAAGGATAGGGGAACTATAATTAATTGAACATCTACTCCATGCCTAACAACTGTCCTTGGCACTCTATGTACAATGTTTGACTTATTTATACTACAAACCTTTAAGGTCAGCTTTTAAAATTTTTTTATTTTTCACAGGTCCTTGCTCTGTTACCCAGGCTAGGGTTCAGTGGTGCAATCATGACTCACTGCAGTCGTGAACTCCTAGGCTCAAGTGATCCTCCCATCTCAGCCTCCCAAGTAGCTGAGACTACAGGTGTGCCACCTGGCTAATTTAAAAAAAAAAACTTTTTGGTAGAGATGTGGTGCTGGGATTACAGGCATGAGCCACAGTGCCTGGCCATATTTTTATGTATAGGTTGACCTCAGCGGCTGACCATGTCAGACACTACTTTTGTTCTACAAAAAATAGCAATAACAATTTACAGAGCATCTACTATGTGCCAGGCCCTGTTCCAGACCCTAGGGAATAACAACAGTGAAAAACAAACAAACAAACAAACAAAAATAAAGAAAAGGTTCTGCCCTTATGGGCCTACATTCCAAAAGAAATGGCAGATAATAAACAAAATAAATAGGTAAAATATATAGCATATTAGATGGTGATAAACAGTATAGAGAAAACGCAGGCAAGCAGATGGGAAATTGTCAGATAGCAGGAGTGTGCTGCAATTTAAAACAGAGTGACCAGGGAAGCATTTACTAGAGAAGTGACATTTGAACAAAGACTGGAAGGAGGTGAGGGACTAAGCGATGCAGACCCTGTGGGAGGAAAAGGCTCCAGGCAGAGAGAACAGCAAATAAAAAAGTCCTGGGGTGAGAGCATCAAAAGGACCTGTGTGGCTGGAGGAGGTGAATCAGGGTGAGTAAGGGAAAAGATGAGGTCAGAGATGTTACACAGGCCAGATGAGCGAAAGCCTGTGAGGCCACTGTGTAGATGTGGCTTCGCAGGCTTTTACTGTGAGAGAGAGGAAAGCCACTACACCTTGTGAACACAGGGGCCATGTGAACTGACTTACATGTAAGAAGCTCTCTCTGGCTTCATGTTGAGCCTAGATTGAAGGGAGCAATGTGGAAGCTGGGAGACCAGTTAGGAATCTGCTGCAATAATCTCGGTAAGAGACACTGCAGACTTGGACCAGGGTGGGACTTTGGGATGTGCAGAAAGGGATCAAATTCTGGATACATTTTGGACAGCCAGAGAAATAGAGGAGTCCGGGAGAATGCCAAGACTTTTAGTCTGAGCAAGTACAATTAGGAAGGCTGTGGGAGGAGCTAATTCTGGAGGGAAGATGGGGAGTTGGGTCTGCAAGTGTTAGGTCGAGATGGTCAAGTAGGCAGTTTAACATGTGAGTTTAGGGATTCAGGAAAGAAATCTGGGCTGAAATATGCTATCTGAAAAATCCTGGAAATCAACAAAAGCAATATGTACCAGCTTGAGGGATTCCTTGCAGGGTTATATCAACGAATGCTTTGGTTTTTGTTTGTTTTTGTGTTTTTTTGAGACAGGGTCTCCCTCTGTCATCCAGGCTGAGTGCAGTGGCCCTGTCACTGCTCACTGAAGCCTTCACTTTCCTGAACCAAGTGATCTTCCCACCTCAGTCCCACAAAGCAGCTGGGACTACAGGGGCACACCACCATGACCAGCTAATTAATTTTTTTTTTTTTTTTTGTAGAGACAAGGTCCCACTATGTTACCCAGGCTAGTCTTGAACTCCTGGGCTCAAACGATCCTGTGACCTCAGCCTCCCAATATGCTGGTATTATATGCATGAGCCCCTGTACCTAGCCAGGAATGCTTTGGATACTGTGTATCTTCCTATCACTGATAATCAAAAAGAAACGGGAACCAACATTGCAAAGCTGTGTCACAGGTTCTGAGTGTTCTAAATTCTTTGTCTAAATTTACTTAAGGAGTATACAATATTATCTTATTGGATAAATAAGGGAACTAATGTTCAGAGAGGTTATGTGCTTTGCCCAATCTTATACTGCAGAAAATCCTGGAGTCTAGATTTGAATCAAGACGTTTAAGCACCCAGACCCAAGTGCATCTTCATGCCAGGCACTTTGCTGCCAGGACATCAGTGCTATGAATGGCCCACCTCTCTGAGGCCAGATCCACTTTAGCCACAGAAGAAAACTACCACTTGCAGCCCACACATTTTGATCCATTTGGTTAGCCACTGCAGCTCACTTACCACGTTCAGCAACATAATGATACAAAAGTTGATGCACACGGCAGTCCCTGTGGTTGCTACCTGAGAGTTATTCCTGATTAACGCCCACTTAAAGGCAGCGAAAGTGCTGACAGTCACCACCCGGTAAATGACGATCCCGAACACGGCAGCAATCACCACGCAGATCTGGCAGGAAGACAAGACACCCAGTGAACCCCTTGGTGGAATGTTACAGGAAGAGGATTCACATTCTTGGAACATCCTCTGATAGGAAAAGGAAGTAACGCCATGGCAGTACTGCTCAAGAGACCACAATCAAATGTACACTTTTCATTGTGGTTAATACTTTCTCTTGTCTTTTTCTATTTTCTTTCTTATTAAAATAAAAGAACTGCATTGCTTGAAAGTTGAGAATCTATGTAAGCTATGGGGTAACACTTTTTAATGCAGAATATACACTGAGCAGATGGACAAATATTCATATGGAAATCCTATTATGTCACTTTTTGGTTTAAAATTGTTTATTGGTTTCCTATTATTCTAGGATAAAACCTTTATGCAGCCTGCAAGACCCTCTCTAGCCCCTTTGGGCACCATTCTTCCTTCCTCTGGGGTCCCCACAGCTTCTCTCATTACATCAAATGGGTTAAGCACCCTTAATTGTCAAGACTATCCCAATCTCTTGCCGAACACACACACACACACACACACACACACACACACACACATACACACGGCCTAGTTAACACCTACTCATCCTTCCTCACTTCTCAGCTCAAACACCTCTTCATAATAAAAGCTCTTCATGACTCCCAGACTATTTGTTGTTAGTGTTGTCATACGGTACCAATACCATATGGGTACATCTTTTTTCAGGACACTACTTATAATTTCTAACAATCGGTTTGACTATTCTCAGTCTCCCCTTCTAGAAAGTAAGCTCCATGAGGACAGGGAAGGAGTCTGTTTTGCTCACATGGTTTCTACAGCACCTTAGCATAATTACAAGTGCATAGTAAGTGCTCGGTTATTTGCTGTTGAGTGAACTGTGTGATAGGTACATATCTTGTTAATCTGATATTCACACAGACTGAAGCATGTTTCCCTGAAGATTTCATGGCATTTGAGAACAATACAGCATATCTTCTTTCTCTATGACATGCAGTTGTCCCTCAGTATCCTCATGAGGGATTGGCCCAGGACCACCCCCCAACACCATGATACCAAAATCCACAGATGCTTAAGTTCCTTCTATAAAATAGTGTAGTATTTGCGTATAACCTGTACACAACCTCCCATATACTTTAAATCATCTCTAGATTACTTATAATACCTGATACAATGTAAATGTTATGTAAATAGTTATATTGTATTGTTTAGGAAATAAGTGACATGTTTAGTACAGCTACAACCAACTGTTTTTAAAAACAATTTCCATCTGTGGTCGGTTGAATTCATAAATGCGGAACCCACAGAACACATAGGGCCGACTTTAATGCAAATCTGAGACTCCAAAAAGTTTTGCGACTTTCATTAGGTGATTCATCTAATATTAACATGTCTTAGAGACCTTAACCCACTTAATTATCAAAGGCTAGACTTTGAAGCCAGGTCTCAGGAAGGCCTCTGCTGATTTAGAGATTTCTTTCTTCACAAAAGTATTCCTGTTTTGCACAAAATTTATTTTCTGCTTACTTTTAAGGGAAATGTGTTCTAAAAGCTCAAGAACAAGTCCTAGCTCAGACTGGCCAAAATAACAATAAAATAAAATAAAACCTGTCCAGATCTTAATTGTAGTGCTATTGATCAGGAGACAGGTAAAAGCTATGCTGAAATTCAGACAAGGATGCCAATAAGGTAGGATGGACAGCTGGCTGGATTCAAAGTCAGAGGACAGATCAGAGCCTTAGCTGAGCTCTCACCCAGCAGTGTGACCTTGGGCAAGTTTGTCCTCTCCATAGCTCCAGCCTCCTGTGTTCCAGATTCCCCATTCATAGAACAGGAAAGCTTAATCTATGTCTATGAGTCTTTGTAAGAAACAATATGAATATGTACATAGAAGGCAAAGCGTGACACAAATGCTTAAAAGCAGTATCTGTAGACAGGCATGGATTTGATTCTTGGCCTGAGCCAAAGAGTCTGGGTAAGCTGCCCAGCCCTTCATCTCCCCAGTTTCTTCACTGGCAAAAGGGAGTAGACTGTCTGGATTTGCTATAGTCTTGTCCTTCCTACTCTAATGGTCTAGGCATATATTTACATACTCATCATTTGAAAAAAGGAAAGGAGGATCCTAATAGTCCTTTATTTTTCTAAAATGACATTTTAGAAACATCTGCATATGTTTTGTTCAGTAATTAACAGTGTTAAAGTTAAATTAACAGTGTTAAACTTCATTACTAAGACAGATTTTTAGGAAAAGCTAGAAATTCAGGTCTGTTTTTCAAACTGACATGATCATTAGTGAGTCAGGAAATTAATTTTAGGAGACTAATCTCTCACTAAAAATATACTATAATAAAACAAAATCAGAGCTTATGCATATTATAAAGGTGAGCACTGTTTTACTTACACTGTTTTATACATCTATTTGCTTGGCATATTCAGGGTTATGACAGAGAATATATTTCTTACTGTATGGGCATAGTGAAAAGTTTGAGAAACACTGCTGTAGATCCTGTCTCACATTTTTGACTTCTTTCAGCATCACATAGTAGAATATGGCAAGAGGAAAGAACATCAGATTAGAGGGTCTCGGCTCTTAGCTACTTACTGGCTGACCTTGGGCAAGTCCTATAACCTGTTGGAGTCTCAGTTGTTCCATCTGCAATATGGGGATAGCAACACCATCCCTGACCACCAAACAAAGTTACTGTGAGGAATAAATAACAAAGTGCAAAAATATTTTGTAGAACTATGCAAATACCCAGTATGATTACTGCTATTATGCTATAGGTTTGTACTTTATGAAACAAAATTTTTTAAAAGTTTCAAACCATAAAAAATATTCCAGATGCAGAAACGATAAGTCTGCTGCATTTATCTGTAAATGCTTGATAAGGTTCTGGCTTTCCAGAAATTGGATTCATCCGCTCTTTCTTGGAATACTTGGCTTCAAACTGGGGTCGTATTTCTTCCTAAAGGACAAGCAGACACATTTTAATGCACTAAAGAGATGCAAACACGGTAAGAAAAGAAATATCATTTTACCCCACCATAAAACAGAGTCAACAGCTGCCATACTAATTAGTCAACCAATGAAGTCGACTTGGGTGCCCAGGCTTAAATGTTTGAAAATTGGCCACTTGAAGAAAATCTAGAGTGAAGATCAAGATTTACTATCATCAAAAGCAAAGAAATTTGGGCTAACAGTTACATTGATCTGTTATCTTATAAAACTATGCTTGAAGAAAAAAAACCCTGAGAATGGTATTTTAAAAGGGACAAGCTGTCTTGTCCTAATAGTTTGGAACAACTAATAAGCTTTCACTTTTATTACCAGAGAGTGATAAGAAACACCAGGACAAAGAAGCCTTCTCTACAGGAAAATGTTCAAAATCCATTTTGTAAGTTATAATGACAATATAATTCTTAGTTTTCTCCTGCAATTTTTTTTTTTTTTTTGCATTTTTAGATTTAGTTCACTAAAAGCATGGTGAATCTACTTTTTAATAAGTTCCTATAGGAGTCATTCATCTTTAACCAATAGACTTTAGGTATATTCTTAATTCTTAATTGAAAACAACGTCAGCACCTTTCAAAACCAGTTGAAATCAAGGTTCCTCCAATTCTAAATCAAACTGAGATTTTATTCATTTAGCTGAGCCTCCCGAATGTGAAAAGCTTCTGACTAAAAAGCAATTATGGGATTAGGAAAAGGCAATTAGCAAGAGGGGACACTGATGTGGTTCCCGTTAATTAAGCATGCATTATGTTTGAGAGTTTCAGGAGAGGATGGTAAATGAGCAGAAAGCCTGCTGAAACAGAGATTGAGTTAATCCAGGCAGAAATGGTCAAGATTTGGATGAAGGTACTGACAGAAAGCAAGGAACGAGCTGACAGAAGAGAGGTCACAGCGAGTGAGCCCAGTTTGGTAGCCACCTGCCCATGTAGCGTGAAGGGTAGCCTTCACATGGCTCAGCCTGGCTCCTGCCACTGAATTAGCCTAAGGCTGGACTTCCCTCAGGGGCAGGTCACGGGTAAGATCAGCAGGAGATACATTAGGAGCAGGCTCTGACTTTCACTCATTTTAGGCAGTTACACTTGAGGAGATAAACATAGCAGACCTAGAATTTTCTGCTTCTTTGGGAAATTTCCAATTTAATAGGCCATAAGTGTCATCAAGAGCCCTTGAGCTAGTCATCCAAGAACTGAGGTCAATCATGGCTGTGTTCCTGGATGTTTCTGTCCATTTTCATACTGCTATGAAGAAATACCCAAGACTCGGTAAGTTATAAAGAAAAAGAGGGTTAATGGACTCTCACAGTTCCACATGGCTGGGGAGGCCTCACAGTCATGGTGAAAGGCGAAGGAGGAGCAAAGACACATCTTACATGGCGGCAGGCAAGAGGGAGCATGTGCAGCGGATGTCCCCCTTATAAAACCATCAGGTCTCATGAGACTTATTCACTATCATGAGAACAGCACAGGAAAAACCCACCCCTATGATTCAATTACCTCCCACCAAGTCCATCCCCCAACACATGGGGATTATGGGAGCTACAACTAAAGATGGGATTTGGGTGGGGACACAGCCAAACCATATCACTGGGTGTTATAGGCCAAATTGTGTCCTGCTTCCCCCAAATTCATCTGCTGAAGTCCTAACCCCCAGTACTGAATGTGACCATATGTGGAAACAGGTTTTTTTAATAGAGATAATTAAGTTCAAATGAGGTCATTAGGATGGACTCTACTCCAATATGACTGGCGTCTTTATAAGAAGAGGAAATTTGGACACAGAGACACCCAGGGGGAAGATGATGTGCAGACACAGGGAGAAGATAGCCATCTATAAGCCAAGAAGAGAGGCCTAGAACAGATCCTTCCCTGATGGTTCTCAGAAAGAACCAACCCTGTTGACACCTTGGCTTGGACTTCTAGCCTCCGGAACTGTGAGCATGTAAGTTTCTATTGTTGAAGCCACCCAGTCTGTGGTACTTTGTTATGGCAGCCCTGACAAACTAATGTGCAAGGTTGCCCCAGAAGGTCTGCAGTGAGTCTGGGTTTTTCTGCACAATAAGGTGGAAACCATGGGCTAGAAGTGAGGCATTTCCACAAGCAATCCCAAGCTGGGAACGGCTACGTATGTAGGCTCCTGCACAAAGGTATGCAGAGTGAGAGGACAATTCAGCACTCCGCACTTTTTATCAGGGGCTGGGAAGACAGAAGGCTCCAGACTTATAAGGGATACATACGTTCCCCAGAAGGGTGCCCACATCAGGGGCCCACCACAAATGCCAACAATGATTGTAGACTGGTTTGGTCAAAGTTACTCAAATAGGGCCACACTTTACAGACAGAAGGGGAAAATTTAGTCCCACTTCTTTTCATTAGAGATTTTTAAAGTCCAAAGGTGAAGTAAACTGCCCAAGGTGATTTCCAGGAAAAAACATTTTCCATCCCACTGGGAACTGTTCCCATGAACACATGTAACCAGAAACAGTAGAATGGCACCACATAAGAGGAAGCTCTGAATGCAGCCCTGCTGCTACCAATAGGTGTCATAGCCTGGGAAGCTTCTTCAAACCTAGAATATATACATACACACACACACACACACATATACACACATATATATACACACACCCCTAGAAACTAGAAAAAAATGTGTGTGTATATATATATATACACACACACACATATATTTATTTATTTGAGACAGGGTCTCTGTCACTCAGGCTGGAGTGCAGTGGTGTAATCTTGGCTCACTGCAATCTCCGCCTTTTGGGTTCAAGCAATTCTTGTGCCTCAACCTCCCAAGTAGCTGGGATCACAGGTGTGTGCCACCACACCCAGCTAATTTTTGTGTTTTTAGTAGCAATGGGGTTTCACCACATTGGCCAGGCTGGTCTCGAACTCCTGGCCTAGAGACACAGGGAGAAGATGGTCATCTATAAGCTATCCTCAAATCCTCCTCCGGGCCTGAAGTGGTACCCCCGCCTTGGCCTCCCAAAGTGCTGGGATTACAGGTGTGAGTCACCGTATGTGGCCTGGAGAATATTTATAAAAACATGAGAGAAAGCCTTATCAGGAGAACAAGGATTGCTGAAAATCCCAGTATCATGTATCAAAACCTCCTGTTGTACACCTTAAATACATTCAAAACCAAACCAAACCAAACCAAAAAACTACCCAAACATGTTCATGGGAGAAGGGGGACAGGCAGCCATTCAGGAGGCAGAGTTTGAAGAAAACAAACAACAACAAAAATACCTCTCAAAATTACTTCCCCCACCAAGCCTACCACAGGGCTAAAATTCACATCATTCATATTTCTGAAAGATTCCTTTTGACACATGAAAATATACACATGTGTTCCCTTCAAGCAAAACACATTAATAGCCAAGATCACATTACACATATATGAGTAGTTTATCTGATTTACTGACACAGCAAGGCTCTGAGGAAATAAGACTCAGGAGGGGTAAGAGATAATGAACGAGAGGGAGGAGAGCGGGGCTGAGACCTGGACCAACTGTCAAGGGAAGCAGGATCCAAGAGGGGACCGTGGTGACCACGCCCCGTGTAGGTACTTGAGACTTCCAACAGGAATGGGGGCAAGAAGAGAGTATCAGAACCAGACAGGTCAGGAGGAGCACGATGGACTGGCCTAGAAGACGCTAAGGGAGAGTGATGGGACTGAGTCTGGCCCTCCTTGGCAGTTTTGTCTAGAGCTGGCCGTCCATTTAGCCACGTCTCCTAAGGTGGCCGCTTCAGAGTAGATTCTCCTCAGCACTGAACACTTGATATCATACTTCAGAGCCTGTGCACACCTGGGCACTGTCCTGGGTGCTACTCACAGATGCATTGCCTTGGGGTAAATCTCTTGGAAGGATTGCTTCCATGTACCTGGAGATGTCAAATGAATGCTGTTTTTCTGCTGAAGTTAAAGAAAAAAGGATGATTTTTAAGAAAATGAAAACAAAAACAAAAACAACGACACCACCAATTCTTCTGGTGCCTCTACCGACAAGTGGAATTCTTCACTTAATCAAGGGATTTCATTCCACTAAGGAATCAAAAATTTTAAAAAAATTGTCAGTCCCTTTTTCTACTGCTTGACATTTTCTGAAAAGGCAACTGAAAATGCTTTATGAGCACACCTAACTTCCGTCACAGAACAGAGAGTGACGATTCGGGGGGTGTCGTGTGGTTCTGGGTGATTTGCTTTTTAAAACATTCTGAGGTAAATGATACAAACCTCCTCTTCTTCCCAGTCTATCAAATCCCAGTCATAAGCAATTACTGCTCGCCGTCTTTTCCAAAACTCCAGGAAAACTGTTGCTGGAACAAGCAGAGGAAGACAAAGACATTTTTGAATAAAAGTAAAACAAGGCTCTTAACTGTGTCACTGAATAATGAAGCCATTGCCAAGAATGACAGTTGTTAGTGTAAGCATCCTTGAATATCAGAATTTCCAGCTAAACTTCATTTCACAAGGACTACTTTCTGAGAATCACTAAGCTTGTGTCAAACATAATGAAAAATGAGAGATTTCACTTAGAATTAAATTAAGCTGATTTACAAGTTCAGGCAGAACAGACTTATTAGAATGACAAATTCTTACATTCTGGGATGTCAGGATTCAGAAAACTGGATTACCGACATCTATCTAATTGATAAGCATTTATTTTTATTTTATTTTATTTTTTCTATTGCCTAAACATGGGTAAGCAAGCCCTTATTTTTTAAAGTGAGAGGCAGGTAGGAGCAGAAAAGTCAAAATGAAACTTGACAGTTCACATGTAATTGGTAGTGATTTCCTGTCCCTTCAAATCCTCCTCACAGCAAATACCTATGTAAAATATATTTTCCTGTTTTATTGGAAGGAGTCCTGTTGTTTCTCTTTTCTCCAAACCATCTCTTTGTTGCCACAGTGAGGATAAAAGTGGGTAAGTCTATTAAGAACTTTCTCCAGTAAGTGGGAGGTGGCTGGCCTCCCCATGCAGAGAAATCTGGGAGTTAACTTCATTCAGCCAAGATAATTTTCTACTCAATTCCATAAAAGCATATCAACTTAAATGAATTATTGAGCATCATGCAATAAAAGTGAGAGAGAGAGAAAATAAGACACAAGACACACTCCTGCTGCCTCGGAAGGCACAATGCAAATGCAGGGGCACACACACACACACGCATACAGACACACACACACTCCCTCACTCACATTTACTCTGAGAATGACTATAAGGATATAACAGACACACCCTAGGAGACAGAATGGGTGGATATTTCTCTTATGGGCTTTGTCATGCAGTTAGACTTACAGAAGGTAAAAATAAATTAGATATTAGGAATCCATTTCATGAAGGAAAGTAAGTATGTACATGGCCATGTCAAAAAATATAATTACTTTCTTCTTTTCTATTCTCCCTTGTTCACACATTACCTCCTCCTTAGTAGTATTCAGACACTGAAGACATATTCTTAAAATAAGTAGCTAGAAAGACAGCATAGAGTGATAGATAAGAGTTCTTGGGCATGCAGCCTAGACAGTCCTAAATTTGAAATCCAGATCAGATACAAGCTGTGCTACTGTTGGCAAATCAATTAACTTTTCAAAGCCTTAATTTCTGGATAAGCAAAAGAAGGAGGGTAATATAGGTCCACAATCCCTTATCTGCAATGCCAAAATTCAAAATGCTCTAAAAATTTTAAGTGCTTTTCCCCCTGAGTTTGGCACAAACTCATCTGGTGGCAAGCCCTGACCTGGACTGATGTGAGGCTACATATAACCTCTATTTATTACCCTTAGTGAGACTTTTCATGTATTAAAAGCAGCCATACTAATGTATTTGAGTACATTAGTATGTACTCCCCAGGCCTCCTGGGACATTTAATAATATATGGTATATTCAGTACCTTTCTAAAATCTGAAAGATTCTGAGTAGTTACAGTTATTAAGGAAGATACACCTAAAATAATCAAATGTCTTATTCTGGAAGATAGAAATTAAAACAAATATATGTGTTTATTTGTGTCAATGCTGAGCAGCTATTTTCGACTGGAGTCCTTCCAGTGAGTCTGGCTGTCTCAGGGATCCCCAAAGCCATCCCCAGGTTTGATTTACTAGGAAGATTCACAGGACACAGAATACAGTTGTACTGATGGCTAAGATTTATTACAATGAAACACTATAAAGCAAAATCTGCAAAGGGAAAAGGTGCATGGAGCAAAGTAGAGAGGAAACAGGACAAGCTTCCAAGAGTCGTCTCCCAGTGAAGTCACACAGGATGTACTTAATTCCTCCGCAACGAGCTGTGACAACACATGTGAAATGCAGTTTGACAGGGAAGCTGGTTAGAAACTCAGTGCCCAGGGTTTTTATTGGGGGCTGGTCACATAGGCACCAGCTGCCTAGCATGTACTAAAATTCTAGAGTTCTAGGAAGAAAGCATAAATTGTATTGTTTGCACATGTAGTTTATGCATCACGAGTTATTCTCTCAGCAGTCAGGGTGGCGGAAACTGTCTTGAAAGCCACGTTCCCAGATACCAGCCAAGAGCCACCCTTGCAAGCAGGCCTTTCTAAAGCAGGCCTGCTGTATTAACTCTTTTCTCCACGCTTGCCCTCTGCCTCACCAAACTGTCTTTGCACAGAGTCCCTGGGGTCTTTCCTTTATCGGGTCCTCTAGCCCCTCAAGCAAATGCCACTTTATAAAGACTTTCCCTCCTTGGTCTCTAGAGTCTCCCTGTCCTTGAAGAGACAAGTGGCCCAGCTCCTGAATATGTGGCTATTTTCCATAAAAATTCAGGAAGGTACCCCCATGGGCACAAAGACACTTGATGAGGGACCATTCTGGGACAGCCTCAGGCCACAGGATTCACATCCAGTCTGTCTTACTGGCAGCTGCTCTCACTAAGCCCTATCAACCCTCTATGGTTCTCATCTGAGGGAAGTGACTTCTAAGATGAGCCAGCAGCTGTCACAATTAGTCCATCACCCTTCCTCAGGATTCCTGGTGAATCCTGCCTGGAGGACACAGAGATTCTAACCATTAATTCCCTCTGTTGGTCTGTTCAGGCTGCTGTAACAAAATACCATAAACTGGGTAGCTTATAAACAATAGAAATTTATTTCTCACTGGTCTGGAGACTGGAAAATCCAAGATCAAGGCACCAGCAGATTTGGTGTCTGGTGAGGGTCGCTTTCTGGCTCATAGATGGTACCTGCCGGCTGTGCCCTTACACAGTGGGAGACGTAGCTAGCTCTCTGGGGTCTCTTTTATAAGTACAATAATCCAACCATGAGGGCTTTGTCTCATGCCCTAATCACTTTCCAGAGGCCCCCCTTACTAACACCTTCACCTTAAAGAATAGGATTTCAACATATGAATTTGGGGGGACATAAATATTCACACTATAATATTCCCTTCTTTGGCTAGTAATCCTCTCCCTTCCTCCATTATAGTACTTAAGAGGAAGAGAAGAAGAAATTAGCTGCTTGTGCAACTGTCATTCCCTTGTCGGTGTTTTTGTGTGAAATGCCCATTCATCTGAGGAAGAAGAATCTGCTTCTATGTGTACCTATGAAACGTAACCAAAACAAGACACGTTGTCTCTTTTCAAGGCAAAGTTCCAATCCCTCATTACGCCATGGTTTAAACTCCCTCCTCTGAATACTCACAGCCTTGGGAGCCCCTGCACTTTCAGAGTGCCTAGTTATACAGTGTCTTATGTCATGAGTTCACACTTTCTTGTCTCCTTCAAAGATGGTTTATGCTATACATATTTTTGTTATGTATATATATCTTTATGTTTTATATAAATATATATGTGTGTGTGTGTACGTGTATATATACACACACATATATATTTCTCTTACACCACCTGGCACCATAAGTTTGATTAAAAAGTGTATTTCCTTTATGGCTTTATTCTCAAAAGATGAAATTCCTAAGAGTTTTGTCAAGGTTTTATTTTTCTTTTGGTACATGGAACTCTTTCCACAAGAGTTTTCTCAGCTAAAGCATCAGCACGCTTAGCCTTACTGCTGGCATTTTGAACTCCTTAGATTCCAATCTATCATTTTATGTTGCTAATGATTTCTCTAAATCCAGATCCAACCAAGTGTCCTGGGAATCAGTGGAGCCACATCGCCTGTAGAATAAAATCTGTTAACAGCTCAGGATGCAAAGCTCATAAGCCCAACTCACTCTGCCCTGACTTGCACCTCAGACTCCAGGCTAACTCACTAACACTTTCACACATGAGCTGTTTTATACTTTCTCAGTTTTGCCCACACCATTTCCTTAGCTAGTAATGTTTTTTCCTATTTGGGTCCATCTGGTCAACTCCCACCCTCACTTTCAGGTTTAGCCCCGTGTGTTCCGTAACTACACCCCCTGAATCATCGCTGTGCACCCATGCTGAGTTGTGCACACAACTCTAGGTCAGCACTAATCACACCATTCAGCACTGTAAAAACAAAACCAATACAAACCCAAACCTGGATCATATCTCTTGACTAGTTTGTGGACTTCTTGAGAACAGAGCTGTATCTTAGTTGTCTTTATACCTTCAGAGTCTAGCACAGCAACTGGCACACACAGAGGCTCAGTAAATGCATAAATGAAATGCTGTCCTGAGAATGAAAGCAAATGTGGAAAACTATTCTAAATTTTCTAAGTATTTTCATATGCTTATAAGAAATTAAGATATGAATTTGAAGAATATGCAGCTATATTTTCTGAATGCCTTACATATCAGGGCACATTAAATAACTTAATAATAATATCAAAGTTTGAAACTTCTTATGCTTCTCTTTTGTCTTGCAATGAAAGCGTGATTCTGTTCTAACTATCACTCCCATTATTTGGTTGTATGGGCCCTGTGGCAGAGACTACCGACTGTCCTCTAAGATTCTTTCTTTCTTTCCTCCACAATAAAATGATTGTTGCTGAGAATATGGTTGCCTATATATATTGTATTTCCCAGATACCCTTGCATTAGATGTGACCAAAGGATAGTTCTTAGCAGTGAAATATGAGCACAGGTGATATGATATGTAGTACTTGCCTGTTGACTTCTTAAAACATCGCGGGATGCTTTTTCCATATCCACTTTCCCCTTCTGGATGGGTAGAACCGAGGTGACCCAGTGAGACTGTGAAAGTGATGACAAGGTCTGGGGATATGGGAAAACAGCTCTTTTGTAGGAACATGAGTCCCTGAGTGATCATGTAGTGTGGAGTTGTCTGCCAGCTTGGAATGCTCACTTCATGCTTTTACATACGATAGAAATTAATTTCTGTGTTTTTTAACGCCACTGAATGATGTTAGGCCTTTGGGCTACAGTGATCTAACCTTATCTTAACGAACACAGGCACTTTACCTTAACGGAGACGAAGTCACCTGGTCACTGAGACACTGCATTGAAGGCATGAAGGTGAAACAACCTGTCAACCATTTCCCTCACAGATCTTAGAAAAGGACACTCTCAAGCCACAACATCCGACACTCAATTAATTGTATTTACAAGACAGAGTTTCACATGCTTTTTCCGCTCCATTTTCTACCTTCACCTTCACCATGTACCTACCTACTCACAAATAAAAATAAAAATAAAAACCTACTCACGAATAAAGTTCACCTGAGGTGTTAATGCCAGTCCCAAATAGCAATTTTGTTACAACGTTAGTGGACATAATAGGAAAATCTGAGGATTCCACTCTCTAAGCAAAGGTAGGATCGGGGTAGTGTTCAGGTAGGTTAGTGTTCAGATACTGGGACACTCTTGGCTCAGAATCACAGACCATTGAGAAGGGTGTCTCATGAAGCCCATCACGGACACAAAAGGGACAGGACTGAATGTTCTTCAGGCCACCCCCTATTATTTTCTTCTTTTTATTAAATTATACTTTAAGTTCTAGGGTACATGTGCACAACGTGCAGGTTTGTTACATAGGTATACATGTGCCATGTTGGTTTGCTGCACTCATTAACTCGTCATTTACATTAGGTATTTCTCCTAATGCTATCCCTCCCCCTGCCCCTCACCCCACGACAGGCCTTGGGGTGTGATGTTCCCCGCCCTGTGTCCAAGTGTTCTCATTGTTCAATTCCCACCTATGAGTGAGAACATGCAGTGTTTGGTTTTCTGTCCTTGTGATAGTTTGCTGAGAATGATGGTTTCCAGCTTCATCCATGTCCCTGTAAAGGACATGAATTCATCCTTTTTTATGGCTGCATAGTATTCCATGGTGTATATGTGCCACATTTTCTTAATCCAGTCTATCATTGATGGACATTTGGGTTGGTTCCAAGTCTTTGCTATTGTGAATGGTGCCACAATAAACATACGTGTACATGTGTCTTTATAGTAGCATGATTTATAATCTTTTGGGTATATACCCAGTAATGGGATTGCTGGGTCAAATGGTATTTCTAGTTCTAGATCCTTGAGGAATCACCACACTATCTTCCACAACGGTTGAACAGTGTAAAAGCTTTCCTTTTTCTCCACATACTCTCCAGCATCTGTTGTTTCCTGACTTTTTAATGATCGCCATTCTAACTGTTGTGAGATGGTATCTCATTGTGGTTTTGATTTGCATTCCTCTGCTGGCCAGTGATTGATGAGGATTTTTTCATGTGTCTGTTGGCTGCATAAATGTCTTATTTTGAGAGTGTCTTTTTGTATCCTTTACCCACTTTTTGATGGTTTTTTTTTTCTTCTTCTTCTTCTAAATTTGTTTAAGTTCTTTGTAGATTCTGGATATGAAATTAGCCTTTTGTCAGTTGGGTAGATTGCAAAAATTTTCTCCCATTCTGTAGGCTGCCTGTTCACTCTGATGGTAGTTTCTTTTGCTATGCAGAAGCTCTTTAGTTTAGTTAGATCCCACTTGTCAATTTTGACTTTTGTTGCCATTGCTTTTGGTGTTTTAGTCATGAAGTCTTTGCCCATGCCTATGTCCTGAATGGTATTGCCTAGGTTTTCTTCTAGGGTTTTATGGTATTTTCTTAAATAGAATAATTATTATCAATTTAAAATAAATTTGTGGCAGGCTGCTATATATTTACCAAAATGATTTCTTAGCCTCCTCATCATAGTTCAATTATATTTTTGCAGCCTTTATCTTAGATGTGTCCACAAACCAAGTTTAGGCTAATGGAAAGTAAGAAGTGATATATGTCATTTTTGGACAAAGATTTAAGAAGTAGGTATATCTTCCCTGTGCTCCCTTTATACTTTAGCTGAATGAATAGAGAGAATGCTGAAGATCCAGAAGGGGATGCAGCCACAAGATGGAAGGAACTCATCCACCCATATGAATGATCATAAGGAAAACCATCTGCCAACCAGGAACATCTGATTGGGCTCTGTCAAACACCAGGTTGTGATGTTTGTGTATTATAGCAGCTAACTTTACTCATCCTAATACAGGGTTTTTCTGGAAAACATAGCAAGGATTAATATTCTGCAAATAGGAAGGAAAAAACACTGTACCATTCATCACGTTACTAAGGCATTTAGACAGACTTATATACAGTAAAAACTCCCCTTTCAGATGCATATCTTAGGTTCCAAGGAAGGGTTAAAATGCTGTACCTTTTTTCATTTAATTTTTAAAAAAATTTTTGTGGGTACATAGTAGGTATATATATTTATGGGGTACATGAGATATTCTGCTACAGGCACACAATGCATTATAATCACATCATGGAAAATTGGGTATCTATCCCCTCAAGCATTTATCCTTTGTGTTACAAACAATCCAATTATGTTATTTTAGTTACTTTAAAAAGTACAGTTAAATTATTATTGACTATAGTCTCCATGTTGTGCTATCAAGTACTAGGTCTTATTCATTCTATTTGTTTGTGTACTCATTAACCATCCCCTCTCCCCTTCCCCCCTCCACCCCCACCACACTATCCTTCCCAGCCTGTGGTAACCATCTTTCTATTCTCAACCTCCATGAGTACAATTGTTTTCACTTTTGGATCTCACAAATAAGTGAGAACAACATGTGAAGTTTGTCTTTCTGTGCCTGGCTTATGTCACTTAACATGACTTCCAGTTCCATCCATGTTGTTGTAAATGACGGGATCTCATTCTTTTTTTTCTTTTTATGGCTGACTAGTACTTCATTGAGTATAAGGGCCACATTTTCTTTATTCATATATCTGCTGATGGACACTTAGGTTGCCTCCAAATCTTGGCTATTGTGAACAGTGCTAGAGCAAGCATAGGAGTGCAGATACCTCTTCAATATACTGATTTCCTTTCTTTTGAATATATACCTGACAATGAGATTGCTGGATCATACGGTAGCACTATTTTTGTTTGTGAGGAACCTCGAAACTTTTCTTCACAGTGGTACTAATTTTATATCCCCACCATCAGTGTAGAAATCTTCCCTCTTCTCCACATCCTTCCCAGAATTTGTTGTTGCCAGGCTTTTGGATAAAAGCCATTTTAACGGGGGAGAGATGATATCTCATTGTAGTTTTGAGTTGCATTCCTATGATGAGCAATGATATTGAGCACCTCTTCATATGCCTGTTTGCCATTTGTAGGCCTTCTTTTGAGAAATGTTCATTCAACTTTTTGCCTATTTTTAAACAGTATTATTAGGTCTTTTTCCTACAAAGTAGTTTGAGCTGCTTATATATTCTGGTTATTAATCCCTTGTTAGATTGATAGTTTACAAATATTTTCTCCCATTCTGTGGGTTGTCTTTTCACTTTGATTGTTTCCTTTGCTGTGCAGAAGCTTTTTAACATGATGTGATCCCATTTGTCCATTTTTAATGCTTTGGTTGACTGTTCTTGTAGGGTATTACTCAAGAAATCTCTTCTCAGTTTCATGTCTTGGAGAGTTCCCCAATGCTTTCTTTTAGTAGTTTCATTGTTCGAGGTCTTATATTCAAGTCTTTAATCCATTTGGATTTGATTTTTTTTTGTATATGGGGAAAGATAAGGATCTAGTTTCATTATTCTGCATATGGATATCCAGCTTTCCTAGAACCATTTGTTGAAGAGACTTTTCCCCAATGTATATTCTTGGCACCTTTGTCAAAAATGAGTTCACTGTAAGTGTGTGGATTTGTTTTGGGGCTCTCTATTGTATCCTATTGGTCTATGTGTCTGTTTTTTATGCTAGTACTTGGCTTTTTTGGTTACTAAAGATCTACAGTGTAATTTGAGGTCAGGTAATGTGATTCTTCCAGTTTTATTGTTTTTGATCAGGATAACTTTGGCTATTCTGAGTCTTTTGTGATTCCACAAAACTTTTAGGATTATTTTTTCTATTTCTGTGAAGCATGTAATTGGTATTTTTATAGGGATTGCATTGAATCTGTAGATTGATTTGGGTAGTGTGGGCATCTTAACAATATTGATTCTTCCAATCTATGAACACGGACTATTTTTCCATTTTTTGTGTCCTCTCCAATTTCTTTGTTTTTTCTTTTTAGTAGCACTATTATTTTATTATATACTTTATAAAAAACAAATGCTCAAAGACATACACCGCCCCCTCCTCACCTCCCATGGCCACTAGGGAGGGAGCTCATACCTTTCCTAATGTAGATCTGGCCATCTTATAAAGTAGACCACATTATCTGTTTCCATATATACCCGTAGATACTTTTCTCCCCTCAAATATTTATATCTCAACTAAAAAAAAAAAAAAAAAGGAGATGCAAAGAGTATATAAAGATAAATGAGATTTTCTTGCTGTTGTTATAGCACAAACACCAGATGACTACCAGGGGAGTAACAGTGGACAAAACAAAAACACAAACCCCACCTTCAGCGAGGAATAAAAGGTCTGTTACTTGCCCCAAGTAGCTGAATCACCTGCTGTAACTGGCACTTCCCTGACATTCATGGGTTTGTAGGGACATGGGCCAGGTGATTGCTTCTACGTGTTTCCAGAAGGCATATGTCTCCTACACGCTTTCTTAGTAACTAAAGATGTACTACAAGAGAACTCAGTATTTGGATTCTACCCAGAGGTATTAAATGCACAAGGAAAAATTAGTTATGTCCAAGTAGCAAGCAATAATAGTTTTAAACCAACATGGTTAAATGTTTGATTTGCAGAAATCAAAATGTTTATTCACATAATTTTAAACTAAAGTTGAAGATAATAAATCTTCCGCGGTAATGATTTAAGTGCAAGTGATGCTTGGCTCTCTTGCACATTCATTTCTTTTCTTCAGAGTGAAGGCATATCAGTTATTCTTGAACAAGTCAATACAGCTCTGCAAAAGGGAGACACTGTTCCTTGCATGTTTTATTTCCATTTCAGACATTTCAATTAGATTCTTTCTAAATGCTGCCACTTTCTTCCGTTTGAAATTTATCAGTTCTTCTTTTGCAGATTTGGAAAGCTATTCAAATTTCTGGCAGCACTCCTGCTGGTGTGCCTCAGCCAACTTGATGTCTTTGCTCTTTAAACTGGGCCTTATCCAGAGCTTTGTTTGAGTTCTCATAGTCAATGAGGGTTTTGGTGCATCTATATAAGAGATCCTTAGCAGCCTCGATGTTGAGCATGTAGAATCGGGGGAGCTGTGTTAGCTTTAAATCTTCATCTGATGGGATTCGACCCTCTACTTTCCTAAGTTTTTCAAATAGCTCAGCAACCTTCAACAGATACTTTTTGATGACTGTGGGCTCTTCTAAAGCCAGGCTATGTAAGCAGGCTGCAGTGTGAATATAGTCGTTGGCAACATTTTTATGAGATCTGGTCATTTTGTCAGATTTCACACAAGAATCTTTGATCCTATTGTAACAGTTAATAAGGAAGTTATTCTCTTGCTCAAAGAAGTCATCTACCTCCTTAACTCCAGTAAAAAGGACTGCATCAGCACTTTCACCACGCTTTTGAAGAAGCCACCAAACATCTCTTTAGTATTTTTCCACCTAACACTTAGATCCTGATCATATTCCAGGAAAACATGAAAGTTGCGATCTTTACTGAGAACAGGGTGAGAAGAAAGCCACTAAAGAAAGGCTTCATGGGAGGACACAGTCTTCTTAAAAACAGCGAGATACTCAGCCTGCAGTTTTTATTTCATCTTCGTAAATTCTTCTTTGGTCATAGACCCTTCACCTTCTCCCAGTTTCTGCATTTTCTCTCAAGGACCATCGAAGTCAGGCTTCATAGGAGCAGGCGGAATCTGCAGCAGTGGCAGGAATTCATGAGCCTCTTGTCCCAGTAGCAATGTTTTCTAGTTGGTGCCTCATTCTACTCTTGCTGGTCCACAGGAGACAACCACTCCACTCCTATAGGGCTACTTAAAAGTCAACTCCTGTTTTTTCTTAACCTTCCTTGTTTCTTCTAGCCATTTAAAAGGAGGTATCTTTCTGTATTCACTTTGATGGCAATCATTTGCCCAGTTTATCCATTACAGACAATCGTTCAGAGCACAACAGTGTCTACACTGCTTCAATGTTGCCCTAAAACTAGTGTAATGAATGCTAAACACCAATGATTAGCCATCAAGATTATGAAGTCTCCAGTATTCCAAAGGATTTTTTTCCCTAATCCCAAAGCATAATCAAGGACTCTAATTTTGAATGAACAGAACATATCCAAATATAAGCTTCAGTACTAATTTTGTTTAATTATTAAGAAGTCGTCATTTGGACAGATTCTTCAGTCTGTGTGGCAGGACAAAAAGGATGGAAATCTCCTTTAAAATCAGCTAAGTCTCTGTTCCTGCAGCTAAGAATTAAGGATCAAGGGCTGAAAACTGCCTCCTTGGCCCCTTTTTGGTTTTTGGGAGACAGAGTCTCACTCTGTCACCCAGGCTGGAGTGAAGTGGTGCAACCTCGGCTCATTGCAACTTCTGCCTCCCAGGTTCAAGGGATTCTCCTGCCTCAGCCTCCCCAGTAGCTGGGACTACAGGTATGCGCTACCATGCCCGGCTAATTTTTTATATTTTTAGTAGAGACAAGGTCTCATCATGTTGCCCAGGCAGGTCTTGAAATCCTGAGCTCAGGTAATCCACCCACCTCGGCCTCCCAAAGTTCTAGGATTACAGGCATGGCCTCCTTCAGCACTTTTGAGAAATCTTATCACATACTATTACCAATACTGCTGTTTCCTAGAAGTCAATTCCACTGACATTGGGAAGAACATACCAGAGAAAAACCAAACCTAAAGGTAGATAAGACTAAAGTCATTATACTGTTTACACCACTTTACAGCATAAATAATGTAAGCCTGTATGCATTACCTCAAAGCTGTAATACTGTTCCTTCACATATTTTCCACTTAACCAACAGTTAGCAAATACTCTAGTAGGTAGACGAAATCAAAATTTTCACAATCCATTACAAAAAGTAGACATAAATCTCTTTAAACTAAATGAATAACAAGGCAGAAAGAACTAGCTTATTTGATTTTCTAAAACACTCACAATAAGCCCAGCATAGACCGTTCTTTCAAAAAGAGTGTTATGTAGTCACACACAGTCTTCTTGTTGCCTTGTAACAGAAAACTCTGGACTCTGAAATGTGGGCAGTGTGGTTTTTGTGTGCACCGTAAATTTGACCTTATCTCTTTCACTGAGCGCATCAGGTATGTCAATCTGAAGCGAGGGATCAACATTCACGTCCACAGATACAGATCTTGGCTTGCTGCGGTCCTCCTCCTGCTGCTGCAGCAACTCAGGAACAGTGGCCATGGCGACACAGGACTCAAGCAGGGGCCGCCTGACCTTGCTCTGCTCCGGGAGGAGGCCACCGACTGCAGGGCGGCAACAGGGACTCAAAGCCAGGGACACTCTCCCAGCAAGTCACCTCTAGAGAAAGCCTCTTCAATTTCTTTTGTCAGTGTTTTATAGTTTTCATTGTGGAGATCTTTTGTTTCTTTAGTTAATTCCTAGTTATTTGATTGTATTTGTAGCTATTGTAAATGGGATTACTTTCTTGATTTCTTTTTCAGATTGTTCACTGCTGGCATATAAAAATCCTACTGATTGAATATACATTCTTCTCAGCACCACATCGCACTTGTTCCAAAATTGACCACATAGTTGGAAGTAAAGCACTCCTCAGCAAATGTAAAAGAACAGAAATTATAACAAACTGTCTCTCAGACCACAATGCAATCAAACTAGAACTCAGGACTAAGAAACTCAATCAAAACCGCTCAACTACATGGAAACGGAACAATCTGCTTCTGAAGGACTACTGGGTACATAACGAAATGAAGGCAGAAATAAAGATGTTTTTTGAAACCAATGAGAACAAAGATACAACATACCAGAATCTCTGGGACACATTTAAAGCAACGTGTAGAGGGAAATTTATAGCACTAAATGCCTACAAGTGAAAGCATGAAAGATCTAAAATTGACACCCTAACATCACAATTAAAAGAACTACAGAAGCAAGAGCAAACACATTCAAAAGCTAGCAGAAGGCAAGAAATAACTAAGATCAGAGCAGAACTGAAGGAGATAGAGACACAAAAAAACCCTTCAAAAAATCAATGAATCCAGGAGCTGGCTTTTTGAAAAGATCAACAAAATTGATAGACCACTAGGAAGACTAATAAAGAAGAAAAGAGAGAAGAATCAAATAGATGCAATAAAAAATGATAAAGGGGATATCACCACCGACCCCACAGAAATACAAACTACCATCAGAGAATACTATAAACACCTCTACACAAATAAACTAGAAAACCTAGAAGAAATGGATAAATTCCTGGACACATACACTCTCCCAAGACTAAACCAGGAAGAAGTTGAATCCCTGAATAGACCAATAGGCTCTGAAATTGAGGCAATAATTAACAGCCTACCAACCAAAAAAAGTCCAGGACCAGACGGATTCACAGCCGAATTCTACCAGAGGTACAAGGAGGAGCTGGTACCATTCCTTCTGAAACTATTCCAATCAATAGAAAAAGAGGGAATCCTTCCTAACTCATTTTATGAGGCCAACATCATCCTGATACCAAAGCCTGGCAGAGACACAACAAAAAAAGATAATTTCAGACCAATATCCCTGATTAACATTGATGCAAAAATCCTCAATAAAATACTGGCAAACCGAATCCAGCAGCACATCAAAAGGCTTATCCACCATGATTAAGTGGGCTTCATCCCTGGGATGCAAGGCTGGTTCAACACACGCAAATTAATAAATGTAATCCAGCATATAAACAGAATCAAAGACAAAAACCACATGATTATCTCAATAGATGCAGAAAAGGCCTTTGACAAAATTCAACAGCCCTTCATGCTAAAAACTCTCAATAAATTCGGTATTGATGGAATATATCTCAAAATAATAAGAGCTATTTATGACAAACCCACAGCCAGTATCATACTGAATGGGCAAAAGCTGGAAGCATTCCCTTTGCAAACCAGAACAAAATAAGAATGCCCTCTCTCACCACTCCTATTCAACAGAGTATTGAAAGTTCTGGTCAGGGCAAGAGAAAGAAATAAAGTGTATTCAAATAGGAAGAGAGGAAGTCAAATTGTCTCGATTTGCAGATGACATGATTGTATATTTAGAAAACCCCATCATCTCAGCCCAAAATCTCCTTAAGCTGATAAGCAACTTCAGCAAAGTCTCAGGATACAAAATCAATGTGCAAAAATCACAAGCATTCTTATACACCAAGAACAGACAGACAGCCAAATCATGAAAGAACTCCCATTCACAATTACTACAAAGAGAATAAAATACCTAGAAATACAACTTACAAGGGATGTGAAGGGCCTCTTCAAGGAGAACTACAAACCACTGCTCACGGAAATAAGAGAGGACACAAACAAATGGAAAAACATTCCATGCTTATGGATAGGAAGAATCAATATTGTGAAAATGGCCATACTGCCCCAAGTAATTTATAGATTCAATGCTATCCACATCAGGCTACCACTGACTTCCTTCACAGAATTAGAAAACACTACTTTAAATTTCATATGGAACCAAAAAAGAACCCGTATAGCGAAGACAATCCTAAGCAAAAAGAACAAAGCTGGAGGCATCATGCTACCTGACTTCAAACTATACTACAAGGCTACAGTAACCAAAACAGCGTGGTACTGGTACCAAAACAGATATACAGACCAATGGACAGAACAGAGGCCTCAGAAATAATGCCACATATCTACAACCATCTAATCTTTGATAGACGAAAATCTTAGAAACTTTGAGTTTGGCAAAGATTTCATAAATAAAACATAAAAAACACGGACAGAAACAAAATTTAAAGTATATAAAAAGAAAAAACTCTTGGTATTCAAAAGGCACCATTAAAAAATAAAAATTCAAGCCTCAAACAGGGAAAAATATTTGCAACATGTATGATAAAGCATTTCTATCCAGAATATATAAAAGTATTCTTTTAACTTAAAAAGAGGACAAACAACCCAATAACAAATGGGCAAATGATCTGAGTAAACACTTCACCAAGTAAGATGCACAGATTGCAAATAAGCTAATGAAAAGATGTTCAACATCGCTACTCATTAGGGAAATGCAAATTAAAACTGCAACGGGATAATACTATATACCCACTAAAATGACTAAAATTATAGAGTGACAATTCCAAGTGCTTGTGAGAATGCAGAACACCTGGAATTCTCAAATCACGCTGATATTGACTACAAAATGATATGGCCACTTTGAGAAACAATTTCTTACAAAGTTAGGCATTCACTTATCACATGATCCAGCAATGCCATTTTTAATTATTCATCCTAGATGAACAGATACAAAGGCTTCTACGAAAATGTACAAAAAAACAAACAACAAAAAAAACCTAGAAGAGCCAATAGTTTCCTGGTTTATTTACAATAGTTAAAAACCACATTGAACACAAATATTCATTAACTGGTAAGTAGACGAACAAAATATGACATATTCAGGCACTGGAATACTACTCTGTACTAAAAAGAAACCAGATACTGACACATGCAACAGCATAAACGAATCTCAGCAGCATTAACTGAAGTGAAAAGTAGCCAGACACAAAATGCTGCATACTGAATAATTTAATTTGCATGAAATTCTAGAACAGGTGAAACTACAGTGATAGAAAGCAGGTTTCAGGTTGCCAGGTTTCAGGTTGCCAAGGCAGAGACTGCAGAGGCATGAGGAAACTTTCGAGAGGATAAAAATGTTCTGTTATATATCATCATTATGGTGATGCTTACATGACTATATACATTTGACCTACCTTGTTGAATTGTTCACTTAAAGTTGCTGGATTTTATTGCACATAGATTATACTTAAAGTTGAAAAAAATCTTCCCACAATCCCACCACATAAAGCAAACCACCATTAATATTATGACATCATTTTTTTTCAGTTTTCATTTACATTTAATATTCAAAATCATGTTTTACTTGTATACTTAAAAATTTTTTAAATACAAGCTTTGTATTATCACATGCTTTGAAAGAGCAATTTATAATAGCTGATTATAATTTACCAAACTGTTCTATTGTTGGACATTTACATTGTTCACAAATTTTGCATATTATAAATAACTAAAGCTAGTTATTACATATGTGGTTTTTATCCTGGAAACTGGACCTTTTCTGAAGTCAAATTCTGCATAATATTTTGACTGAGCACTGGAATGCCTTCTAAGGGGCCTGCCTGCCACCAGTTGGCCTCCACTTTCACCTCTCCCTACACTGTTGCCAGAGTTACTTCCCAAATACAATTGATGATATCCCTTCCCATATTATAACTCCAGATGGCTTTCTGTTGCTTACAGCATGAAGCCATGTTCTGTTGTGGAACAAGTGGCCTGTGATAAGCAGTTCTCAGCTTTCAACAGGTACTCTGCTATGGGTTGAATTGTGTCCCCTCAAAAAAGGTCCCACTATCTCACAATGTGACCTTATTTGGAAATAGGGTCAGTGCACATGTAATTAGTTAAGATGGGGTCATAACTGGAGTAGGCTGGGCCCTTAATCCAATATGACTAGTGTCTTGAGAAGAAGATAGCCACGTGAAGACACAGAGACACAGGGAAAATGCCAGGTGAAGACAGAGGCAGAGATAGGAGTGATGCGTCTACAAACCAAGGAAGGCCAAGAATCATCAACCATCACCAGAATCCAGGAGAGTGGCATGGAACACATCCTTCCTTCACAGCCGTCAGAATCCCACTGACACCTTGATTTTGGACTTCAAGCCTCCAGAACTGTTATGCAATAAACTTCTATTGTTTCAAGCTACCCAGTTTGTAGTACTGTGTTACAGCAGCCCTAGGAAAGTAACACACACTCAACTTCCCTATCACTATGAACAGCCAATTCTTCCTTTTCAGAACTTTACAAACACTCTTGTCACCTAAGAATGTTATCTACACCTCCTTCCAACCCCACTACTTTGCCTGGCAAAGCTAAGACTTCTTTCCAATACCTCATACCTCTTCTTGGGTGAACATTTTCTGCTTTTCCTTTTGCCTCAGGAAGTTGACTACATTAACCCTCACTGGCCTATTTTAAATTGGACTTGCCCTGTATTATAATTATCAACTCTCCTTTAATATATTGAGATTTTTGAAAGCAGAGATCACATCTTACTCATTTTTGTGTATGAGTTAATGACATCTTAATTGACATACCTCACAGAAGATGCACAACATGGTGGACACACTTTGGAATGACTCTGGAGTGAAATAGATCAGATCTGGTTTAAAGTTCAGGCTCCACACCTTATCAGCTACAGGAATCCTGGGCAAATTGCATAACCTCTCTGAGCCTCAGTATCCTCATCTATAAAATGAGGTTAGTAATTTCTTTCTAATGGGTGATGAGAAATTGATGAGATATCCTATGTGAATGTGCATACAAACAAGGTAGGCCTCTAGTAAATGTGTACCTTTTTCAACATAAAATTACCAGTTTTTTCGTTGAACATGTAGATAAGACTATGAAATACAAAGTCAGCATAAATATCTAGAAACAAAAGGCTGATTCTTACAAAATGTATTTTTTTAAATGAGACCTACTTCATTCAACAATTACTAACAGGATCACACTAAATAATTACAATCTTGTCATTTCGATTAAAGAGCTCTGAGGATCTTGCTTTGTGTGTTTACTGGGGATAACTTAACTTTTGGCAATCCTAAAAGTAGAAAATGAAAAACAAGGGAGAAAGAGGAAAAAAAACCAAACCAAACCAGAAACAGAACAGAGGGAAATAATCTGCTTCCCCGACAGGTCTCTGCCAACATCTAGTTGCCTAATGACTCATTTTTTTTTCCCTCGGGAGAGGAGCTATTTAGTCCATAATCATTCTGCCCCTTGGACCTTTCTGAACAAAAATGAGCATTGAGGAATGGGCCACACTGTAATTCCAGCCTAGACCCAGGCTCACAGCATGCCTCAGGGATCCCCAGGGAGCCCTGCGCTCACACAGATGTGGCCTGAACAAAGGTAGTGGAGTTCTGTCAGGATTCCTAACCCAACACCAAGGCCCTCCCAGTTTCTACAAACTGGTTCCAGATGGAGCCTTATTATTTTTTTCCGGTGAACACACAAAGCAAAGGCAACAAAATGAACACGTCAACCCCAGCCCTTCAGAAGTCTTGTAAACCACTTACATCTGTTCTCATCAGCTCCATATCTAGCAATTTCCTGAAAATAGAGTGCATTTGTTTTCTTTAATGCTGTAACTTGTCAATCATAAGAAATGATCCTGAGACCATTAAACTGAGCTCCATTAGAACTGATACGTTTTTATAGAACATCACTGTCTCAAAGCAGGATAAATGGGGCTCAGGACAGGCATAGCAGTCCTTTATTTTACGGTTCAGGTCTCCAAAACAGAAGGAAAAGGTAACAAACAATACCTGATTCTAGCAGTAGAGCAGAGGAGCTCAGACTGCCCAGTTTAACTCCTGGCTTTGCCACTTTCTGGCAACTGCTGCAGTATCCTTATCTGTCATATGAGGATAAGAACAGTACCTTTTTACAAGTTTGCTGGAGGGATTAAACGAGATGATACATGGGCAATGCTTAGGACGGCATTTAGTACATAGTAATCCCTCAAAAATGAATGCTATTAATAGAACTGTTAATACTGTTGACTCTTTCAGATTTCTGCAAAAGGCATTATCTCTATCTACAAAGAAACACTTGGGGCAACTCATTCTTTTTCTCAAACTAGTACATTTCTGGGAATAATATGGGATTTAAGCAATAAGTTGTCATCTAAGACAAAGCAATTTAGAGGGTGAATTATTCCAGGCATGTCTTGCCTGGAATGGCCCTAAAATGTTCCTTTGTGCCCAAAGCTTATTATAGCACATCCATCAGAGTCTTACAAAGTATACTCCAAAGCACAAGAGCTGTTAAATCTCCAATCCACCCACTTTCAACTTCAGAAACTTCTCAACTCCATGTTCCAGGCAGCCAGCACCAATCAGCTGAGGTTGGTAAGGGGATAAAACAAAACCTATTTGTCATCCATAACATAAAACTCAACTTGCAAAGAGGGCATGCAATCCATTGTATAATGGAGGTACTGGGGGAGAGTAATAACCTCTGCCTTATGAACAAATGTCATCATACCAAAATTTACTTCTATGTAGTCTCAGGAGGTAAACTGTGAGAAGAAACCATTATTTAATTCAAGGTATATTTGAAATTGGTGAAATATTGAAGTGGGTAAGGAAGTTTTGTGTTATAATTCTTCCAGAATACCACCAGGATACCACTCTTTATATAGAAGCATTAACTCATTACAGAATAAATTAGCAGCCCAAGGCAGAGCTTCCAAATGACTATGCCAGGAATAATAATAATAACCCTTTCAACCCTTGTGGCTTCTAAGGCTAGGGTGTTTGGGACAGCCCTATCCACGGCCATGAGGAGGCTCCTCCATGTATAGAAGCATGCTTCATAAATATTTTCACTTTTATGTGTGCTATGACCTGAAAAGGTTTAGGAAATGAATACATTTAGGTTTACAATATACATTTAGTATTTAGGTTTGCAGAATACTAGATACATTTAGGTTTACAGAATACATTTAGTATTTACAATACTGATTTAGGAAATGAATATGTTTCCAAAGTCCCCTCATTTGTGACCATGGCAAAGCTTAAGCATTATATGGCTTATCCTAATCATGGTTTATGATACTAATAGATTCTAGCAAAACTAGATACACATTCTTTATCTGAGAGCTCAGTCCTGTAATCAAAATTCTGTTAGGGTTAGTTTGTTTGCAAGGGACAGAGATGCATTAAGGGTAGCATGAACAGTGAAAGCTTTTCACAAGGTCCACCAAGGGAGGCAGGAATCCTACAGGAAAAAAGACCTGGCCTATTCAGAGACAGGATATAGAAGCCCGAAGCTTGAGAGAGGGCTCAGCCACAAGAGACTCTGGGTCTTCATCCTGACACTCCACTAATAACATGACTTGGCTACATTCTCTCTTTGCTTCTCTCTGGGGGATTGTCTTGCATTTTCTCCCAGCTGGCTTTGTCGCCCTCTAATTTTTCCCCTAGTTCTTTGCTTCTACCTGTTTCTAGGTTCTGATTCTCATAACTTCAGCCTCCTAATTCCTCCTGGTCCCTACTTCTACCCAATGGTCAATTTTAATCTTTCTTTTTCTCCCTCCCTCCTGCCCTCTGTATTTTTCAGTGTCAATTCCTGCTGCTAACTCCCTATTTCCCTTTACATTTCCTAGTCCACATTCTTTATAATAAGAATCTGGGTGGCCCTACCAGTCCTTGTCTGGGCAGAACCTCAGGTCTTTTCCCAGGCCACTCACCAACCTGTGCTTTGACTGATCTTGGTTCAAATGCTTACTGGCTGAGAGGGACTGGAGTCATGGGGTTCAAAACATGTCCCTTCAACAGAGCTGTGATGGGTGGGACAATTTTCCTTTGACAGTCTCTAGATACAAAAGACACAATATATCAAGAATAAGCTACTCAAGTGAACAAGGTTTTATGTTTCCACTTACCAAAAAAGATCTCTTAAATACATTCGCTGTATCATAAATAAATACTTTTGGTAATTTCTTTCTCTTTCTTCTCTTTTTCCTTCTTTCCTTCCATCCACCCATCCATTCATCTATCCATCCATCCATCCATCCACCCATCTATCCATCGACCCACCCATCCATCCAACAGAAACTTACTGATTCCATCTATCTCAAAAAAAAAAAAAAAAAACCCAAAAAACAAAAAAAACCCAAAAAAACCATATGAGGTCTCTGATGATCATAATGGTCCTCAAGGACCATAAATCTACTAGGCAAGATAAGTTACGTGCGAAAATAATTTTAAGTGCCCTAAGAACAAAATGCCACGGAAATTCAAAGGAGAAAGACATCTTTTGGCTGGAGCAGATGACATTTCAGCCGGGGGCTGAAAGATGGGGAAGATTCCAATATTCATAGCAGACATAATGAACAAGATAAGCCTAAGTCTAAAGTTAGTAGAATTTTGTTACATCAAAATTCAGACTTTGGCAATTAAAGTTATAAGAGAAAAGTGTAATTGTAAAAAGTTTAAAACAGACTAAAATACATAGCATAAAGTTCGTCTCTCATCGTTGTTCACCTACTCTCCCATGAATCTTCCTTTCCAAAGGTAACTGCCATTAACTGCTTTCCATGAATTTGTGAGATGTTTTTCTATATCATTAAATGGAAGCTTTATAATTATTTGACTATTATATATTCATTAACCCATTTTACAAAGAGGTAGGTTAAATAACTTGCCAAAAATCACACAGCCTAGTGTGTAAACGGAGTTGAGATTTCAATCAAGTCCTGTTGCTTCCAAATATTTGACTGTTAGTTTGAAATGATATCAAAAAACTCAATTCAGTCCTGCAAATAGGCCTTGTTTTTAGGGGTAATTTTGTACAGAGCTAGAAGTAAGCTAAAGGTGGGTACTCACACGTTAGCCACTTACAATAGAAAGTCCTATATATACTGAGATGGTGTTTCAGTTATTCCCTGACGTAAACTAAAGTTGTACCATAAGCTTTATCTCTGTGTCCAACAGAAAGTAAATTTTACTCTAATAACAGAGTGCTAACGACATTGTTGAAGGTTTAAGAGAAATCAGACATGTCTCTCTTCTACAATATCATTTAAAATAAACTCAATAAATTATTTACCAACTTTCTGCTGATAGGAAAGCCAACTCCATTTACTCAGGCTTCTTTCTTTCACATCCAAAGTGAAACTTCTAAGGTAATATATCATAGGGCATATGAGGAAAACTCAAGTTTTATGGTTTTAGAACACTTACCCCAGACTGCCATGAAAACAGCAAAGAAGACAGTGGCTCCGTTGTCAAAAAGGTGGGTTACCTGCGAATAATAAGAATCAGTGTTGAGCTCATTTCTCATACATGATATTCCAATTCAAAGTTTTTCAAGTTCTGTAAAAATAGCTGTGATGATATGATGAGTTTTACAGGCTTTGTTTTGGGTGGGGGGAATATTCCTTTTGAACCATAAATAAGAAAAGGCTTCCTCTAATTGTGAGGTAGTTCATAGAGGAGACAATTCTCTTTATGTGGTTCATCTAGTTGAACATTTATCAGCAGCCCCAACAGTGCTACTAAGAATTCCCTTTTGTGTACTACAAAACTCTTATACACATACATATGTGTATGGATTTAGTTATATTTAGGACCAGGAAGGTATTGTTAGCGCTGCTTTAAAGGTTTTCACCTTCCCAAGCACTGTTTTTAATGCCTCATTTATTCACTTTGAAAACATGGCTATTTTGTTTATGTAGTTCTGAGCAAACATTTTCTGGGCTGCCCTCTGGATTTCAGCCTTATAAAAAAGAGCAGAACCATTAACTAAATCCAACTCTACCCTTATTAAAGCCTTGGGTAATCACTATATTCACCTTCTGCACATAACACAAAGACAGCTAGCAACGCTTTATTGCTAGAATAATATATTCTATTGCAAACACCACAGCAGAAAGCAAAAATATCCATTTTTACTGCAAAACTGCCAAGCTCATTTCTGCCTCCAGTATCAATCATACCAATGTCCATGACAAATTGAAATGATGACTGATAGGTTCATAAAGGATAACCTTTTTTGGGGGTACTTTATAGCTACCTATAAAGTATACTTTATTGCCCCTTTGAGAATGCACCAAATATAAACAGGTTTTTCATGTTATATCAGAATGTGAAGTATTTCAGATGATTCTAAAAGTTTCTCTTTCTTTGAATAGAGGAGAGATGGGCAGCACTCAAATACCTGCTGTGAGACAAATGTCTGAAGCTTGTCTATTTCACATGCCAGAGGGAATGTTAAGCTGTATATTGGGCACTCAGTATCAAACCAAGCTTGAAGGTTCTAATGGTATTTGACTGGACTGTGCTCTCTATCAGAGTTTGTTGTTGTTGTCGTTTGTTTGTTTGTTTTTGAGATGGATTCTCACTCTGTCACCCAGGCTGGAGTGCAATGGCGCGATCTCGGCTCACTGCAACCTCCGCCTCCTGGTTCAAGCAATTTTCCTTTCTCAGCCTCCCAAGTGTCTGCAATTACAGGCACCCGCCATCAGGCCCGGCTAATGTTTTGTATTTTTGTAGAGACGGGGTTTCACCATGTTGGCCATGCTGGTCTCAAACTCCTGACCTCAGGTGACCCGCCTGCCTCGGCCTCCCAAAGTGTTGGGATTACAGGCATGAGCCACCGCATCCAGCCTCTATCAGAGTATTTACTGAGAGTTGCTAGAAAGTGTAGCTTGCACCATCAGTGTCCATTCTAGAATGGACTGCAGTTATCGTTGTTTTTGGCTACCTGGATCATCTGTCTTCCATTCTCCTTTCTCCAGGTAACTCCTGCTGGTCCCAAGGGGACACATGGCTCAAAATAGAACCAATCAGAGTACTTCCCTGGGGCTGATACACAAACACTTGGAGACAGATAGCTTTCTGCTGCAGTTATCAATTTGACAATATATGAATGAGGAGGGGTAAGTTTATAGGGGCTTCTGGTTCCTAATGAGACGGTCAGTTAGCTTAAGCTGATGGCACCTTCTGCCAAAATCAGTCCTGGAGAAGCAAGATAGTAGATTCCAGGGACTAAAAAAACACAAAAACAAAAAACAAAGACCCTGAGAAACCTCAGGGGAGATGGGAGGTTATCTTGAACTGGTATGTGTGTGTGATGGTGGTGGTGTGTGGGGAGAGGTAGGTTGTAGATACCAGGTAGAGTGAGAGCACAGGTTAGAGAAATCTATAAACTCTACTCTAGCCTCTCTCCCTCAAATGGCCATTGGACAATTAGTTTCCCCTCCCTCAGAAACCAGCTAAGCAGGCCACACCATAGGTGCTGGTGTTCCTGGAGCAATATCAGGGAATGCTAAAAGTCCTGCTCGGTTAGACACGGGTGAAAAGCAGGTGCTACCTGGATAGCTGCCCCAGGGCATTCACTCCATATCCACCTCCTCTTAAACCCCAGGGTTGGCAGATTATAATCAAGGGAAGTGCCAACACCCAATTCTGCTTTGTTCTAAGCAGGTTTTAAAATGAAACTAACCAGAAAAGTCCCCTGAGAGAGTGGTAGCACACAGTTGTGCCTGGGGCACGCTGTCCTCTCTGTAACTCACCAGGACTGACAAACTTGACCTTGGCCTCTGACCCTTACTCAAAGTGGCTGACACCTCCAGAGGACAAGTACCCACAGGCCAAAATAATGAAATATATGGGGAAGACAACAACCCCTCCCCTCCAAAGAAGATTCCCACAGACATAGTGTAGCAGCAGACCAGGAGTTTAAAATAAGCACAAAAATTCGCTTAAGGAGACAAGGGAAGGAAGACGTAAGCCTGGAGCCAAGGCAGCTAGTAGCCGTCCTTTCTGTTGTACAGAGAACTGGTCTACAGAATGATCACGTGGGCAGGGACACCAGGGGCCCTGAAGAACCAGTTCCAGGCTGTGAGGCCCTCATGATCCCACAGTGTGAGCCAGCCCAGGATCTGTTCTAGCAAAATGTGCCGTTATATAACTTTCTACCTAAGCCAGTTGGAGTTGGGTTTCTGATTCTTGCAAACACAAAAGTCAAGGATACAGCATCCCTATCAGCAGAACAGCCACTGATTGGACTGGATCCTAGCTCCAATCTGATCTAATATTTCTGTGTATCCACAGTCCCATGAAATCACTCTGACATCTCTAATAAACATTTCTAAAGGAAACCCTGTATAACTCCAATTCTGTCATTCTAAGGCTTGTTATCTTTCATTTTACTAAGTTTCTAGGCAAGGCCAAATGTTAAATTCAGAATCTAAACATCTTGTGGCTTAGTAGGGCACAGTGGTAAAGAAGGCATATTTTGCAGTGCAATAAACCAAGGCCCAGCTACTTATTGCTGGACATGCATGACCATGCATGAGTAATTTTTGCCTCTTTGAGTCTCTGAATAAAATGGAAATAATAATACATATCTTGAAGTTACTGAGATAATTAGAAATAATCAATGTAGATTGTCTAGCTATTATTATAGCTGCAACTGTTATAATTATTATTGTTCTAGGTCTTAAGTTAGGGAGAATAACTGCCAAAATAAGCCCCTATAAAATCTGAGCACTCATAAACTATTCATGATGATTCCTTAAAAGAATTATTAAGGACCTCCTAAAAAGATAATTTTACTCAAGCATATCTTTCCACATAAGAAAAAAAACTAGGCTTCCACTTTTGGGGTTCCCCAGAAGCAGAATTTTAAAACCTGAGTTATTCACACTTTTATCTGACCTATAAACAAAATGGTATTATTGACAAAGCTCTTGATCCTCACCAAATCTCTATATCCTAAAGTCACTCTGTTAAATTTATCCTCATCCACTCAGGTCTATCTGAGTGTTTCATAAAGATAGGGAGAGCATTTTGTGCTTTTTTTGTCCCTTGCAACGTAAGAGCTCAAATCTTTCTAAAACCACAGCTCACTGCTGCTGTCTGGGCTCCTCCCACACAGACTGGCCACCTGCAGTACTAAAGACATTGTAGATAGGCGGGATCCTGGGTTGCCTATCAAATGTTCTCTCGTTTAAAATGAACAAAACTCTGCAATGCCAAGAGAGTAGTTAGACAGATCCAGGCTTCAGTGATTACACAAGCTGGATAAAATCTGCCAGTGCCATTTATATCTGAATCTGGGCAAGCCAAAAGGCAGTGGATCTTGGAAAAGGCTTCACAAACCCAAATTTCAGCTATTGTTTTGTGTTAGGGACACCATCACCTAAGTATCAAAAAACTCTAGGAATGTGAGAAACATGTCTAAGAAATAAAGTAAGGCATATCACGAGAAAGAGGTATGCAATAACACATAATAGAAATAGTGGTGCCATGTATTTTTTTTTTCTCAAAACACTTTCACATATATTCTCTTCTTTAGTCCTCGTGTCATGCCATTAGGGTAAGACAGAGAGGACACATATTTCCTGCATTTTAGAGACAAGAAAGCTCAGAAGACTGAGCTTCTTTCTATGAAAGAAGACTTTCTTAGAAAGGGGCACACGTGCAGGGCTAAAGAGGTAAGTGGCTGAGCTAGCCTTGAATGGAGGTCATTTTGATAATGATGATGATGAAGAGGAGGCAAATGATGATAGCTGTCATTTACTGAGGTCTATTTACCAAGCACTATGCTCAGTATACACCTTAACTCCATGTGAAACAAGCATCATGGTCTCCATTTTGCAGATGAGAAAACTGAGACTCAAAGACATATCTTGTTCCCAGACAAAGAAATGGTAAAGAGCAGAGTGAACATTTGGACCTAACTTTCTCTGACTCCAGCACTGTGCTCCTCACACTGTGCCATGCTGCAGCTCCAATGGATGATGTCTAGAGCCATGCCTTCCAAATACACGGACATTTAACAAAGATACCTGAATTAGAATACTGAATGATGGAGATAAGACTGTCCTACAACATTCACTTGAAAATCAAAGACTGGAAATGACAGAACAGAGTTACCTACCACCCCTGAGGAAGGCATATGTTAAATTCAATCCATCTAAAATGCTACAGTTTGAAATTACCTTGGCGTATACACAGCTGTCTGACAGCCTCATGAATGGACAGTATTTATCACACACAGGACACATGATGATATCTGTAGCTTGGCAGACTTCTTTACTGGAAAAGAGAACAGGAAGAACTGCTTTTGATGACATAGAACATTTTTTTCTAACTTCACCAGAATGTTTAACTAGTAAATAAGATCCAGTAGATTAAATTTTTGCCCTTAGAAGCATCTTAGCTTTATCTGTTATTAACGTAAACAAGTTCTTGCACATTTAAATACTTTGGTAAACCTACTTATGAGGCTGTTCCTTATTTTTACATATTAATAAGTTAAACTCAGGAAAATACATGAAGCCAAACATTGATGGTTATATCCCAAATTATAGAAATGTTCTTCACTTTTCAAAGGTCTGAAGCAATTTCATACTGAATTAAGGGAGTAAGAAGATACATAAAGATACTTATCTTGATCTCTATGTGTATGATAAGTTAAAACTAATAAGGAAAACAAAACATAAATGACTAGAGATTCCAGCCCTACCCTGGGGGAAAACCATATTTAATTACAACATTAACAATTTCACCAGAAAGTAAAATATTTTCATAGGTGGGAGGCTTAATCACTCACTTTTACTTTTGCAATCACATTTGAAAGGCACATTGACAATTTAAGATCATTGTCCAGCCTTGCAACAAGATCTCTGTGAGTACCTTGACCTATATTCTGGTGAGACAACCAAGATAATGATCATCGACACTGAACCACTCCCAAGGTACTAGCAAGCTGGTGAGATGTCTTTCTGGCTCAAGTTGTAAAAACACAGAATTCGTAAGAGAGAATTGTTAGTTCACTATTTTGCAGTATCAGCTGAGGAAAAAAGTGAAAAAGTTAAAAAAGAGAGCACTTACAGCCAGTGAATGAAAATGGCTTGTTCCGTGGACATATAGTGGCTTGTATGTCTGAAAAGGTGCCTTTTACTTCCATGGTTATCTGAAGACCATGGCAGCAAGGACAATGGATGGAGAGGTCCTAGTGAACTGAAACTTTGAGTCTTTCCATGAGAGGGTAGGAAGTTTGGGTGAAAAGCTAAATGTCTCCACAATCTGTGAATACCCCCAAAGTGCAAACAGCCACCTCTAAGTACTAAACAAAGGCAAGCTCCCCCAAGAGCTCCCCGTACCTGACTTGGCAGTGATCCAGAGTGGTGACGCCATACAAAAAGACAAACAATCCAATGAAGGCAGCTGGGAAGAGCATGCCAGTGTACCAGCCCAACCAGGCAAAATACAACCCAATCTTCTCTCCAAAGTACCGCCTGTTAAAGACACAACAGCCTTGCAAATTACAGTGCAGCGTGTAAAGTTAAGCATTATGAAACTCTGTGTGGTCATCTTACTTTCTAGTGGCCTTACTGGTAAACTGCAAGCAAAGTAAGCCAAGATAATAGAACATCCAATCAAATCTAGGATCTGGGCTTACATTTCTTCTACTACTACTCTACATCAGAACTAGAATTAGCCCTTCCATAAAATAACATGGTTGCATACAAGCTTATTCTGAGAAGACAGAATGGACTGGAAGGGGCCAGAGTGGGCAAAGGGAGACCAACTAGGCACACAACTGTCATAGTCCAAGTAACAAGTGAAGGCAGTGGAGATGCTGAGGTAGGGCCCGATTCGAGAGATATGGTGGAAGTAAAACCTATAGGATGGGAACTTTACAAGAGATGACATTCCCTAGATGCTCCATAACTTCATTCTACTCAAGGCTTGGTTGTGCTTTTCATCACCCTTTATTTGCCCAACATAAATGCCACTGTTCTTCAGGGCTCAGCTCTCCAGAGACTTCCACAGGGGTGCTGTCACATCACATCCGTTCTTTCCATTTTTCTGAATGACTGTAAAACTTATGGCCTCTGTCACACATTTTACCTAATTATGCATGGCCTTGTATTTTCTTTTCTTGATGTTTCAAGTATGTAGGGCCTGTGTTGCTATGGAAAACTGAGGTTTTCAGAGCCAGAGACCATTTGGCGTCTGTTTGGCTTTGCCAGTAGTACTTAGCACAGTACTAGAAACACAAGAGACAGTTAATGAATACTCATTGACTAACCGCAACTGCAAAATCTTAATCAAAACACTGTCATGAATGGGAAATACATTGCCTACAGCAATTATCTGTAATTTCTAATCAATGTAATCCTGTAACATGCCACTGAGGCTGGGAAGAGAATTTACTTTTGTTTTTTCCCCCACTGTTTATCACCCGCTGAGTCCGACCAAAGGAAAATGATCTCATCTCAGAAAATGTTTTCCATTCACTCAGATTATCTGGATTATTTGTTACCCACACAAGGAATGGATCACAATTCATTAATGCCCTTGGAACACTGAGAGTAAACACTTGGTGATAAGGGTGCAAATATAAAGTCTTTTGTTTTTCCTCCCCTCTGGGCTCATTTGTTTTATGGCCCCGGTATTTAAGTGAAACAACACATCTAACTAGTTTAGGAAATGAGACATGACTTTCTCCTCAATAAGGAATCCAGGAAGTGTGGGTTGTTATTACCCAATCTTAATAACCAGCCTCTAAATAAATAATGAGATGTCAGAGAATAATGCTGCCAAGGCAGAAGGTTGGGCAGATATAGACGGTTAAAATACACACACACACACACACACACACACGCACACGTGCACATATATTTACACACATATACACCATGGAATACTATGCAGCCATAAAAAAGGATGAGTTCATGTCCTTTGCAGGGACGTGGATGAAACTGGAAACCATCATTCTCAGCAAACTATCATAAGATCAGAAAACCAAACACCACATGTTCTCACTCGTAAGTGGGAGTTGAACAATGAGAACACATCACACACTGGGGCCTGTGGGAGGTGGGGGGCTAGGGGAGGGATAACATTAGGAGAAATGCCTAATGTAGGTGACGGGTTGATGGGTGCAGCAAACCACCATGGCACATGTATACCTATGTAACAAAACTGCACGTTCTGCACATGTAACCCAGAACTTAAAGTATAATAATAAAAAAACCCATACATTTCCACTTCACAGTTATCATAGGTTAAAAGCTGATATACTTTTTGACCAGCAGATTAAAGCAATCTTTAAAGGTTATTAGTTTTAAATGAAAACTAAGCCTGAAATTTATTGGAATGACAGTACTCCATATGCCCTATTTGCATAACAGTAATAAATATTTTACTTTGTCAGTAATAAATGTAAGCAGTGTTACCTTTGTACAAGATAGTTTGTCAATAAGACTCACATGGGTGACTCACTCCTTATGAAGTCTTGTGACAGGCCCGGCTGATCTCACATCCCCATTCCTAGGTCCCTCTCTTAGACTCTTTTTGGGGGAAACTCCATCCTCATCAGAGGGATGGTAGGTTTACCAAGAACAGCTGATATACTCAGATGAGTTTCCCTCTTGTGAAGAAGCCAGATATGAGTGAGAGCTGTATACTTCAGGCTTTTTTTGCTTCATTGAGACCTTGTCCCAGCTGAGAGTCTGCCCTAATCATTCTGTGCAAGCTTTATATTTGCAGCTGATTAAAAACTCACCTTACAAGATCCAAAGGTTGGTATTTATACCACACGCCCCAGGAGGCCCAGCACTCATAGAGTAGATGTCGGTGGTTTTCTGCTCCATGGGTTCGAATGGAGTTTTTACTTCTATAACTTCCCTGGGATAAAAACACCACTGCCAGTGAGGTAGTACTCACAAAAGTCACAAGGAAATGCTCTTGGTAACACAAGTGTCTTACAGCAGGTGTTGTGATAGGAGTGGTATGAAAAAGAAATGAATCTTCTCTATTAAAGGGCAGGTGGTTTGATGAGTTATTCTGGACATTGTCTCGCTGCTGCTGATATCTAGTAAAATGCACGTGCTTTGAACTGAGTTCAAATTCAGTTCTGCTACTTTTTATCTAGAAGACCTTGGACAAGTTCCCTAAATGCTCTGAGCTTTGATTTCCTAATTCATAGTGGAACTAGTAATATTTGTCCCATTTGGTTTCTTATGTGGTTTGAATGAATAAAGTATCTGGCCCAGGGGCCATGCCCAGGACTTATTAGTTCTCTTCCCTGCTTCTTTTTTTTTTTTTTTTTTTTTGAGACTGGGCTTCACTCTGTCATCCAGGCTGGAGTGCAGTGGCGCAATCTCAGCTCACTGCAACCTCCGTCTCCCAGGCTCAAGTGATCCTCCCACCTCAGCCTCCCGAGTATGTGGGACTATAGGCATGTGCCACCATACATGGCTAAATTTTGTATTTTTTGTAGAGATGGGGTTTTGCCATATTGCCCAGGCTAGACTCGAATTCCTAGACTCAAGCAATGTTTCACAAAGAGAAAAGGTACTTTCTGGAGGCAAACTAATTATTCACCTTAAGTGGATAAGCCCTTTATTATTTATTTATTTATTTATTTATTTATTTATTTATTTATTTATTTATTTTTGGTAAAGACAATGTCTCACTGTATTGCCCAGGCTGGTCTCGAACTCCTGGACTCAAGCAATACTTCCACCTCGACCTCCCAAAATGCTGGGGTTACAGGCCTGAGCCACCATGCCTGATAAGAAGTCCTTTCTTAATGGAAAGAACATAGGGCTGGGAGTAAAGAAACTCAGGTGAGTCTCAGATCAACCACCAACTCATTGTGTGACGTAACGAGGTTTCACCCTTCTCTAAACCTCTATCTAAATCTTTAATGTGAAACAAGGGCAGCACTATCTGACTTTCCTGCCTTTTTGCCTCTGAGGTTAAATAATATAATCAAGTTAAACTGAGAGTAAGAAGTCAGAAAAGCAATGATGCAATGACTGCTGCTGCTATTACCGATTTGGAACTTCTCTTCTCATAGAATACAGGACTTTACTGAGATAGGAAAGTCACTGTGAAAGGCAAGAGTCACTCTGTGGGGCTTTGTAGCTGCATCTCCTTAGACACCCCCAAGGCCACCCACCCACTCCGTGCACAGACGCTTCTGCCACTTATCATCTCTCAGACACTGCCCGTACCATGAGCTGGGGCTGGGAGCAGGGAGGATGCAGTTCTCACAAAACCCTTTTCTGGGCAATGCCAACTAATAATCACATGATGAAGCCACATGATGTTTGGGGGAACAGTATGTCTTTAGAGTTCAGAAACACCTGCATATGGCTCTAGCAAACCTTTGTGTCAAAATGGTTGCTTCTGTCATAGTAAATGGAGCATTCCAAACATGTTTCCTGGCAGTCTGTAAACAGGGTCTCAGATGGCAGCTTCTGGTTTTCTTAATAAATACGGTTCTGAAAATTCTACCTCACCTTTTGTACCCTCTTGGTGTTTAAAATTAAGAGAAGAACCACTATAAGCCAAAAAAAAAAAAAAAAAAGTCTGTTTTGGAAAGACTTGCCATTTACGGAGAGTTGGAACTGTCTTCCAAAGTCTATTGACAAATTATTACCACTGTTTCCAACAGAAGGCTGTACTGAAGATTAACTAACCGTTGCTGCACATTGGCTACTTTGTGAGGTCCCAGAGGACACAGGCTATGACATTTGTCTTTGTATTCTCTGTGTCATACAGTGACAACAGTAGGGGTGTACCACCATGAAAATGACAATAATCTCTCAACAATCATGAGGGATTATGTTCCTAAAAACCCAGGTGTAGGGGAATTCTGGGTTAAATAATTCAAGATCTATTGTGGAAAGCAGAGCTGGGGTAATCAGTTACACTTGCAAAAGTAATTTATATGATGGAGACTATGTAGGAAATAGTCACAGCATTTATACATCTTAGGTGAGCAATGATGAGTACAACATTATTAATTTTTATTTGTCACCCTTTGGTTACCAGAGACTTTTCAAGATGGCTTCCTCCCACTCTTTTAAGGAATAGCTATACATTTATTTGTTGCAAAGACTGTATATTTCAAGAACATTCTCCTTGTGGATTTGGTGCCTCATGCAACTTTTCAATGCCTTTTTAATTTTATGACAAAGTCTCAGCCATTCCTATGACTTCATGCTGAATGACTCTTAAGTATGCTCACAATTACATAAAAAGATATATAGAAATAAATCTATGCTGAGGAAGACATGTAACAATTGAAGTAGACCCTCCCTAATTACCCATTGAAGAAATAAAATTCATTCTGAACAAATGTCGACACATTCAATTATTGACTATCCCTAGAAGTTGATTTTAGTAACAAACAATTGAAAGAAAGATAAGGATTAAAGACAGCACAATACCTCATGCAGGGGAAATGCAGCTTCATAGGAGCCATTGGTAAGCAAGCGATTCAGACCTAAAACAGCAAATGAGTCCATTTGAATTAATACAGAGTTTGAATACTCACAATGTTCAAAACAAATGTAGGCGTGGTGCTTTTTGGAGAAAACAATCTGGGCTATCAACCCTCTTAGGGGCACCAAGAGTTAGAAGAAAAGTTTTGCTGCTACGAAATTGGGATCGAGGGCTGGGAAATTCATTAAAAAAATTAAAATATTTAACTGTCAAATAAAGATTGAATATATTCAAAGTGTATAATGTGATGACTTGATATGCATATACATTATGTAATGATTACCACAATCACATTAATTAACACATCTATTTCCACCAATGCTGTACATTAGATCCCCAGAACTCATTCATTTTACAAATGAAACTTTGTACCCTTTGATCAACACCTCCCCATGTTCCCCATCCCCAGGGCCTGGCAACCACTATTCTACTCTCTGCTTCTAAGAGTTTGGCTTTTTAAGATTCTACATATAAGTGAGATCACGCAGTATTTGTCTTTCTGTGTCTGGTTTATTTCACCCAGCATGATGCCTTCCAAGTTCATCCATGTTGCAAATGGCAGGATTTTCTTTTTTATGGTTGAACAATATTCCATTGTATATACGTACCACAATTTCTTTATCCATTCTTCCGTCAGGGGACACTTGAGTTGTTTTCATATCTTGGCTACTGTAAATAATGCTGCAATGAACACGGATGTGCAGATATCTCTTCAAGATACTGATTTCAATTGCTTGGGATATGTACCCAGAAGTAGCATTGCTGTACCACATGGTACCTCATTTTAAATTTAAGAACCTCCATATTGTTTTCCATAACAGCTGAAGCAAGGTACACTCCTACTAACAGCGCACAACTGTTCCCTTTTCTCCACACACTTGCCAATACTTACCACTTTTTGATAAGAGCCATTCTAATGGGTGTGAGATGGTACCTCACTGTGGTTTTGATTTGCATGTCTCTGATGATTAGTGATATTGAGCACCTTTTCATATACCTGTTGACCATTTGTGTGTTTTATATGGAAAAATGTCTATTCAGGTTCTCTGCCCATGTTAATTAAAATTTTTTCTTTCCAACTTTTATTTTAGGTTCAGGGAGTACACGTGCAGGTTTGTTACACAGGTAAATTGTGTGTTGCAGGGCTTTGGTGTAATTATTATGTCACCCAGGTAATGAGCATAGTACTGACAGGTAGTTCACTAATCCTCATCCTCCTCTCACCCTCCATCCTCAAGTAGGCCCCAGTGTCTACTGTTCCCTTCTTTGTCCATGTGCACTCAATGTTTAGCTCCCATTCATAAGTGAGAACATGCGGTGTTTGGTTTTTCTATTCTTGCATTAATTCACTTAGGATAATGGCCCTCAGCTCCCTGGAATTACACCAGGAGCTCTTCTATTTTCATTCAGAAGCTTCATTATGGACAAACCTAATGCCTCTGATTTTAGTAACAAACTAAAATCTAGTGGTATGACTTTGGTATGGACTAGTGGTATGACTTTGGAAAAGTTTTCTTGTCCTCAGGACTCAATTCCCTCATCCATAAAATGGGAAGGGAGAGGTAATGGATATGCAGATCTTTTTAAAAACAGCTTTATGGAGGTACAACAATCATACAACAGACAGCATAAGTTGTTTAATTAGATGTTTCAACATAAGTGTATACTCATGAGACCATAAGTACAACCAAGATACCAAATATATCCATTGCCTCCGAAGTTTTATCATGCCACGTTCTAACCAGCCACCTTCCCTGTACTATCTCCAGGGCAAACACTGATCTGCTTTCTGTTGCTATCAATTACTCTGAAATTTCCAGAGTTTTATATAAATGGAATCATATAACATTTTTTCATCACTCAACATAATTTGAGATTCATTCATGTTGTTGCACATATCAGTAGCACATTTCTTTTTATTGCTGAGTAGTATTCCATCACATGGAATAATTTGTTTATCTATTCTCCTGATGATAGACATTTGGGTCCTTTATAGTTTGGGGGCTATTACAAATTAAGCTGTTATAAATATCCATATACAAAACTTTGCATGAATATATGCTTTAACTTTCTTAGTAAATACCCAGAAGTGATTCCACTAGATCATATAGTAGATGAACATTTAACTTTCTGAAAAACTGCCACACTGTTTTCTTAAGTGGCTGTACAATTTTACATTTCCATCAGCAGCATATGAAGGTTCAAGGTCCTCCACATGGTAGGGTCAGTCTTTTTAATTTTAGCCACTCTCATGGGTGTGTTGTGATAGCTCATTGTGTTTAATTCTCATTTTTAAATGAATATTTAAAATAATCTTGTGTGCTATTTGCCATCTGCATATCTTCTCTTGTGAAATGTCTGTTCAAATCTTATGCTCAATAAGATTTTTGAATTCACTGAGTTTTGAGTGTTCTTTATGTATTCTAAGAGGCAAGATGTGGATGTTCTTTACCAGCCATATTTTTTGAAAACATTTTTCTCCTAATGTGTGGCTTCTCTTTTAATTCTCTTTTATTTTATTTTATTTATTTATGTATTTAAGTTTTGGGATACATGTGCAGAATGTGCAGGTTTGTTACATAGGTATACGTGTGCCATGGTGGTTTGCTGATCCTATTGACCTGTCCTCTAACTTCCATCCCCTCACTGCCCCTACTCCCCAGTAGGCCCTATTGTGTGTTGTTCCCATCCCTGTGTCCATAGGTTCTCATTGTTCAATTCCTGCTTATGAGTGAGGGCATGCAATGTTCGGTTTTCTGTTCCTGTCTTGGTTTGCTGAGGATGATGGCTTCTAGCTTCAAAAATGTCCCTGCATAGGACATAATCTCATTCCTTTTTATGGGTGCATAATATTCCACAGTGTATACGTACTCCATTTTCTTTACCCAGTCTATCATTGATGGGCATTTGAGTTGGTTCCATGACTTTGCTATTGTGAATAGTGCTGCAATAAACATAGTGTATATGTGCCACATTTTCTTTATCCAGTCTATCATTGATGGACATTTGAGTAGGTTCCGTGACTTTGCTATTGTGAATAGTGCTGCAGTAAACATTTGTGTGCATGTGTCTTTATAGTAGAATGATTTATATTCCTTTAGGTATATACCCAGTAATGGGATTGCTGGGTCAAATGGTATTTCTGGTTCTGGATACTTGAGGAATCCCCACACTGTCTTCCACAATGGTTGAAGTAATTTACACTCCCAACAACAGTGTAAAAGTGTTCCCATTTCTCCACAGCCTCACCAGCATCTATTGTTTCTTGACTTTTTCAGCATTCTGACTGGCATTAGATGGTATCTCATTATGGTTTTGATTTGCATTTCTCTAATAATCAGTGATGTTGAGCTTTTTTCATATGCTTGTTGGCCGCATGTATGTCTTCTTTTGAGAAGTCTCTGTTTATATCCTTTGCCCACTTTTTCATGGGGCTGTTTTTTCTTGTAAATTTGTTTAAGTTGTTTGTAAATTCTGGATATTTGATTTTTGCCAGATAGGTAGATTGCAAAAATTTTCTCCCACTCTGTAGCTTGCCTGTTCACTCTGATGATAGTTTCTTTTGCTGTGCAGAAGCTCTTTAGTTTAATTAGATCGTATTTGTCAATTTTGGCTTTTTTTGCAATTGCTTTTGGCGTTTTTGTCATGAAGACTTTGCCTATGTCCTGAATGGTATTGCCTAGGTTTTCTTCTAGGGTTTTTATGGTTTGGGGTTTTACATTTAAGTCTTTAATCTATCTTGAGTTAATTTTTGTATAAGACATAAGCAAGTGGTCCAGTTTCAGTTTTCTACATATGGCTAGCCCGTTTTCCCAACACCATTTATTGAATAGGAGATCCTTTCCCCGTTGCTTGTTTTTGTTACTTTTGTTGAAGATCAGATGGTTGTAGATATGTGGTGTTATTTCTGAGGTCTCGGTTCTATTCCATTGGTCTATGTGCCTGTTTTGGTACCATTATCATGCTCTTTTGGTTACTGTAGCCTTGTAGTATAGTTTGAAGTCAGGTTTGTTCTTTTTGGTTACGATTGTCTTGGCTGTATGGGGTCTTCTTTTATTCCATATGAAATTTAAAGTAGCTTTTTCTAATTATGTGAAGAATGTCAATGGTAGTTTGCTGGGAATAGCGCTGAATCTATAAATTACTTTGGGCAGTATGAACATTTTTACAATATTGATTTTTCCTGTCCATGAAGATGGAATGTTTTTCCATTTGTTTGTGTCCTCTCTGATTTCCCTGAGCAGTGGTTTGTAGTTCTCCTTGAAGAGGCCTTTCACATCCCTTGTTAGCTGTATTCCTAGGTATTATATTCTCTTTGTAGTGATTGTGAATGGGTATTCATTCATGATTTGGGTCTCTGCTTGTCTACTGTTGATGTAAAGGAATGCCTGTGATTTTTTCACATTGATTTTGTATCCTGAGACTTTGCTGAAGTTGCTTGTCAGCTTAAGGACATTTTTGGCTGAAATCATGGGCTTTTCTATATATACAATCATGTCATCTGCAAACAGAGACAGTTTGACTTCCTCTCTTCCTATTTGAATACGTTTTATTTCTTTCTCTTGCCTGATTGTCCTGGCCAGAACTTCCAATACTATGATGAGTAAGAGTGGTGAGAGAGGGCATCCTTGTCTTGTACTGGTTTTCAAAGGGAATGCTTCCAGCTTTTGCCTGTTCAATATACTATTGGCTGTGGGTTTGTCATAAATAGTTTTTATTATTTTGAGATATGTTCAATCAACACCTAGTTTATTGGGAGTTTTTAACATGAAGGGATGTTGAATTTTTATTGATGGCCTTTTCTGCATCTATTGAGATAATCATGTGGTTTTTGTGTTTCGTTCTCTTTATGTGAGGGATTACATTTATTGATTTATGTATGTTGAACCAGCCTTGCATCCCAGGTATGAAGTTGACTTGATCGTGGTGGATAAGCTTTTTGCTGCTGGATTCGGTTTGCCAATATTTTACTGAGGATTTTCACATTGGTATTCATCAGGGATATTGGCCTGAAATTTTCTATTTTTTGTTGTGTCTCTGCCAGGCTTTGGTATCAGGATGATCTGCCCTCATAAAATGAGTTAGGGAGGAGTCCCTCTTTTTCTATTGATTGGAATAGCTTCAGAAGGAATGGTACCAGCTTCTCTTTATACCTCTGATAGAATTCGGCTGTGAATCCATCTGGTCCTGGGCTATTTTTGGTGGGTAGGCTATTAATTACTGCCTCAATTTCAGAACTTATTATTGGTCTATTCGGGGATTCAACTTCTTCCTGGTTGAGTCTTGGGGGGGTGTATGTGTCCAGGAATTTATCCATTTCTTCTAGATTTTCTAGTTTATTTGCATAGAGGTGTTGGTAGTTTGTATTTCTGTGAGGTCAGTTTTGATCTCCCCTTTATCATTTTTTATGGGATTCCTCTCTCTTTTCTTCTTTATTAGTCTAGCTAGCAGTATTTGTTATTTTTTTCAAAAAAACCAGTTCCTGGTTTTGGAAGGTTTTTGTGTCTCTATGTCCTTCAATTCTGTTCTGATCTTAGTTGTTTCTTGTCTTCTGCTAGCTTTTGGATTAGTTTGCTCTTGCCTCTTTAGCTCTTTTAATTGTGATGTTAGTGTATCAGTTTGAGATCTTTCTAGCTTTCTGATGTGGGCAATTTAGTGCTATAAATTTCCCTCTTAAAACTGCTTTAGTTGTGTCCCAGAGATTCCAGTATGTTGTCTCTTTGTTCTCATTGGTTTCAAAGAACTTCTTTATTTCTGCCTTAATTTCATTATTTACCCAGGAGTCATTTAGGAGCGAACTATTCAATTTCCATGTAATTGTGTGGTTTTAAATGAGTTTCTTAATCCTGAGTTCTAATTTGATTGCACTGTAGTCTGAGAGACTGTTTGTTATGATTTCAGTTTTTTTTTTTTGCATTTGCTGAGGAGTGTTTTACTTCCAATTATGTGGTCAATTTTAAAATAAGTGCCATGTAGCATTGAGAATGTATATTATATTGATTTGGGGTGGAGAGTTCTGTAGATGTCTATTAGGTCCACTTGATCCAGAGCTGAGTTCAAGTCCTGAATATCCTTGTTAATTTTCTGCCTTGTTGATCTGTCTAATATTGACAGTGGGGTGTTAAAGTCTCCCACTATTATTGTATGGAAGTCTAAGTCTCTTTGTAGGTCTCTAAGAACTTGTTTTATGAATCTGGGTGCTCCTGTATTGGGTGCATATAAGTTTAGAATAGTTAACTCTTTTTTGTTTTGTTTTGAGATGGAGACTTGCTCTTTCGCCAGGCTGAAGTTCAGTGGCATGATCTAGGCTCACTGCAATCTCTGTCTCCCGGATTCAAGCAATTCTCCTGCCTCAGTCTCCCAAGTAGCTGGGATTACAGGCACGTGCCACCATGCCTAGCTAATTTTTGTATTTTTAGTAGAGATGGGGTTTCACCATGTTGGCCAGGATGGCCTTGATTTCCTGACCTCGTGATTCACCTGCCTCATCCTCCCGAAGTGCTGGGATTATAGGTGTGAGCCACCGTGCCCAGCCAATAGTTAGTTCTTCTTGTTGAATTGTTCTCTTTACCATTATTTAATTATCTTCTTTGTCTTTTTTGAACTTCATTGGTTTAAAGTCTGTTTTGTCAGAGATGAGGTTTGCAACCCCTGCTTTTTTTTTTTTTTTTTGCTTTCCATTTGCTTGGTAAAATTTCCTCCATCCTTTATTTTGAGCCTATGTGGGTCTTTGTACTTGAGATGGGGCTCCTGAATACAGCACACCAAAGGGTCTTGACTCTTTATCCAATTTCCCAGTTTGTGTCTTTTAATTGGGGCATTTTGCCCATTTACATTTAGGCTTAGTATTGTTATGTGTGAACTCGATCCTGTCATCATGACACTACCTGGTTATTTTGCACACTAGTTGATGCAGTTTCTTCATAGTGTCATTGGTCTTTATATTTTGGTGTATTTTTGCAGTGGCTAGTACCAGTTTTTCCTTTGCATATTTAGTGCTTCTTTCAGGAGTTCTTGCAAGGCCAGCGTGGGGGTAACAAACCCTCAGCATTTGCTTTTCTGGAAAGGATTTTATTTCTTCACTTATGACACTTAGTTTGGCTGGATATAAAATTCTGGGTTGAAAATTATTTTCTTTAAGAATGTTGAATACTGGCCCCCAATCTCTTCTGGCCTGTAGAGTTTCTGCTGAGAGGTCCATTGTTAGTCTGATGGGCTTTTCTTTGTAGGTGACCTGACCTTTCTCTCTGGCTGCCCTTAACATGTTTTCCTTAATTTTGGCCTTGGAAAATCTGATGATTATGTTTCTTGGGGTTGATCTTGTGGAGTACCTTAGTGGTGTTCTCTGTATTTCCTGGATTTACATGTTGGCCTGTTAGGTTAGGGAAGTTCTCCTGGATAATATCCTGAAGTTTGTTTTCCAGTTCGTTTCCATTCTTCATGTCTGCTTCAGGTGGTACTCCAGTTAATCGTAGGTTTGGTCTTTTTATGAAGTCCCATATTTCTTGGAGGTTTTGTTTGTTCCTTTTTATTCTTTTTTCTCTAATCTTGTGTGCATGCTTTATTTCAGTGAGGTGGTCTTCAAACTCTGATATCCTTTCTTCCACTTGGTCAGTTCAGCCATTGATACTTCCGTATGCTTCACAAAGTTCTTGTACTGTGTTTTTCAGCTCCATCAGGTCATTTATGTTCCTCTCTAAACTCTCTCTAGTTAGCAGTTCCTATAACCTTTTTTTCAAGGTTCTTAGCTTCTTTGCATTGGGTTAGAACGTGCTCCTTTAGCTCAGTAGAGTTTTTTATTACCCATGTTCTGAAGCCTACTTCTGTCAGTTTGTCCGTCTCATCTTCCATCCAGTTCTGTGCCCTTGCCAGAGAGTCGTTGCAATCACTTGGAGGGGAAGAGGAACTCTGTCCTTTTGGGTTTTCAGCGTATTTTCATTGATTCTTTCTCATCTTTGTAAGTTCGTCTAGTTTTGATCTTGGAGGCTGCTGACTATTGGATGGGGTTTTTGTGAGGACTTCTTTTGTTATTGGTGCTGTTGTTGTTGCTTTCTGTTTGTTTTTCTTTCACTGGTCAGGTCCCTCCTCTGTAGGGCTGCTGTGGTTTGCCAGGGGTTCACTTTATAGTCTATTTATCTGGTTCACTCCTGCACCTGGAGATGTCACTCAAGGAGGCCAGAGAACAGCAAAGATGGGTGCCTGCTCCTTCTTCTGGGATCTCTGACCTGGGGGGCTCCAACCTGATGCCAGTAGGATCACTCCTGTACAGGGTGTCTGACAACCCTGTTGGAAGGTCTCACCCATTTTGGTGGCAAGGGAAATGGGACCCATTTAACGAAGCATTTTGACTGTCCCTTGGTGGAGGCAGTGTGCCTTGCTGGGGGGCAATCTGGGCTAAGTCTGCTGGTCTGCAGAGACTGTGGCCACTCCTCTTGCTACAGGCTCACGCCTAGGGAGATCCAGGTTCTGTCCCTGAGCCTCTGGCTGGAGTTGTTGGAGTTCCTGTAGGGAAGCCCCACCCTACATGAAGTGAGGAAGGATATGTCAGGGTCAGGCCTGAAGAGGCACTCTGGTTGCAGTCTGCCACAGCCAGTGTGTTGAGCTGTGGCGGACCACTCGGGGACCAAGCCATCCAGCCTCCCTGGTTCTAGCAGGGGAAAAGCATGTCCTGGAGCTATAGAGATGGTTGCCACCCCTTCCCCACACAGACAGCTTAGTGTATTAGGCAGTTATGAGTCCCAGTGCTGGCTGCTGCCCCTCCCCCAAGGAGCTCAAATGGCTTAGGCAGCAGCAGCTGTGGTGCTGGTCACCCCTCCTTCCAGGAGCTCCCCAGGGTTAGGCAGATTCCAGCTGAAACGTTGTTGAGAATCTCTGTGCGGCTCCAGGGTTGGCATTCTAGGTCCCAGTGGCGTGGGTGCCTGAGTGGGATCTTCCAATTCATGGGTTGCACAGTTCCGTGGAATAAAGCACAGTTTCCCCCGCTGAGTAGCACACTCACTCACTGCCTCCCTTGGCTGGGGGATGGGGGCTCCCCTGCCCCGTGTGGCTCTTAGGTGGGCCGCTGCACCACACTGCTCTTCCTTCCCCTCTGTGGATCAAGTTCAGCCACCTAGTCAGTTCTGATGAGAGAACCTGGATACCTTGGTTGCCAATGAAGGATTCACACACTAATGATGGTTCTTTTTGACGGAAACTTCTGATCAGTTCTGTTTCTAGTCAGCCATCTTGGCCCCATCCTTCTTTTCATTCTCTTGAAAACATCATTTGAAAAGGGAAGTTTTAATTTTGAAGTCTAGGTTATCCATTTTTTTCTTCTTTTATGAATTGTGCTTTTACTGTCATATTTAAGAAATCCTTGACTAACCCAAGATAACAAAGATTTTCTATTTTCTCCTAGAATTTTTATGGTTTTAAATTTTACACTTTGAACTATAATCCATTTGAGTTAACTTTTGTATATGAGTTTTCCCAAATTCATTTTTTGCACATGGGTTTGAATTGTTTCCGTATCACACGTTGAAAAGTCAATTCTTTACCCATTGAATTGACTTTGACCCTTTGTCTCAAGTCAAAGACTTGACTTTTTGTTCTTTTTCAGAGTTGTTTTGGCTATTCTAGGTCCTTTCACATCCCTATAAATTTTTAAATTCATTTGTCAATTTTCACATATGCACACATAAAACACCCTCTGGGAGTTTGACTGGATTGCACTGAATCTACAGATCAATTTGTTAAGACTGACGTCTTAACAATATTGAGTCTTCTGACTAATAAACATGGTATATCTTTCCATTTATTAGGTCTTCTTAAATTTATCTCAGCAATGTTTTGTAGTTTTCAGTGTACAATTCTTACGTATCTTTTGTTTGATTTATCCTTAAGTATTTAGTATTTCATATTTGGGGGCTAATTATAAGTGACTTGGTTTTTAAAATCTCAATTTCTCATTGTTTGTTGCAGATTGACAGATATACAATTGAGTTTTTATATCAATCTCATTTTTTGCAACCTAGCTACATTCACTTATTAGTTCCTTTTTATAGATTCCATTGTGAGTTTCTTTATAGATGATCATGTCGTCTGATTATAAGGACAGTTTTAACTCTTTTTATATTATTCCACCGGATAGTAAAATGAATACAAGTGGTAAGTGCAAACACACTTGTCCCATTCATTATCTTAGGAGGAAAACATTCCGTCTTTTATCATTAAGTGTAATTTTAACTATAATCATTTCATAGAGGTATTTTATGAGGTTGAGGAAGATAATTTCTATTAGTAGTTTGCTGAGTTTTTATCTGTAATGGATGTTGAACTTTGTGAAATGCTTTTCCCATGTTCGTAAATATGATCATATGGTTTTTCTTTTTTAGTTTGCTACTATGGTAAATTATATTGATTGATTTTCATATACTAAGCCAACCTTGTAGTCCAGGATAAATCCTACTTGGTCATGATGTATTATCCTTGTTATACATTGTTAAACTTTACTTGCTAAATTTTCTCTATGTTTCCAGGAGGAAAGACTTTTCTGAGTATTCTCCTCATTGCTCTGTGAATTATGAGGTGTTCCAGTCTTACTGGAAATTCTTTTGGATGATTCTTTCTCTCGCCTTGGGTATTCTCCTGACATATATGCATTGATCAGCACTTGCTGAATACTTGAGGGAGACCTCTGCAGATCTTCGAGGTTCGAGCTCTGTGCAGTTCTTTGCTTTCTGGTACTTCTTTCTGTGAACTCTAGTTGCCTTTGTTTCCCAACTTCTAGCAACAACTTCTCAACTTAGAGTCTTTCAGGTCCTGCCTACATTCTCGCTTTTCACGGTGCTGTCTAGAAACTATGTCAAGATGGTAAGATGGGGCCCAGCAGGGCTCATTTCATTTGTTTTCTGTCTCTCAGAGGTCCTTGTTTTGGGTCGCCCAAATATTTGGTGTCTTGAAAATAGTTGTTTCATACATTTTGTCTGTTTTTTCTTTTGTGATTGTTTCCCATGGGAGAGTAAATCTTGTGCCTGTCACTCCATCTTGGCCAGAAGTGGAAGTTTAACGTGTTGATCTTTAAAGCTCCTTTCAGATCAGGAATTATGCTACTTCCTAAAATGCACCTCAAAGAAGATGATCATAATGATGTTTCTCAAGTGGCTTGAGAGGAATGCTACCTATGCTTTAGATCCTTACCAGAATCTAGAGGTTTTGCCTAACTGGAAAATGGCACATGCACTGATTCACTTTTCATTGATGGAGGATCAATCAATATGTGGATGATTTTAATCATAGTAACACATTAATATGTTTTAAGATGCTCGACATTAATACTAAATATCCAAGAAAAGCATTTGAAATACAAATATCACAAGGCCTTATAGTTTGTCTAACATATCAGAGGCCCCAATAAATACCTTTGTAATGAATGATTACATAGAAAGCTTTGATTCTCTGGAGTCTCTATTGAGAATTCCACATATCTCATCAATAACTTTCAAACATCCCAGATATTAGAAAAAATAGGACTCACAGGGACCTAATAAGAGACTCGCATGATAACTTTTTTTTTTTTTTTGAGACAGAGTCTCACTCTGTTGCCCAGGCTGGAGTGCAGTGGTACGATCTCGGCTCACTGCAACCTCTGCCTCCAGGGTTCAAGCAATTCTCATGCCTCAGCTTCCCAAGTAGCTGGGATTACAGGTGCATGCCACCATGCTCAGCTAATTTTTGTATTTTTAGTAGAGACGGAGTTTTACCACATTGGTCAGGCTGATCTCAAACTCCTGACCTCAAGTGATCCACCTGCCTTGGCCTCCCAGAGTGCTAGGATTACAGGCATAAGCCACCGTGCCTGGCCTCAGATGATAACTTTTATAAGTTTATCATAATTTATCAAAGTCCTGCAAAGTGAGAAAGTAGCAATATTTGAAGTATTTTTCACTTTACTAATTTCTCCTCTAAGCACCAAATTCAAAAATATGAATCAATTTCAAGATTTATTGTAGGCACCCATATTGTTAAATAAATCTTTGTTGAGCTATTATACTGCTTTATTTTGAAAGTGGGTTTTACCAGGTTTGATTTTTACAGTTGTAATAAATTCAGAGTGAAGTTGAAAAACTTATAGTGGCAGTTTACATTCCACTAAAATATCCTTATGAATCATATTTACAAATCAGTATTTTCACATTATTTCGAATCGACGTTGGCTCGTGCAAGATGCCACTTTCAGAAAGAGTTTCAGGCAGAAAATAATACTGGATAAACATTAGTTCCATCAAGAAATTAAAATTTCTTCTAACATGTTGTTTCTTTTATTTACAAAACCAAAGATGACAATGAAATATTGAATCTACAGACCATTTGTAGCTTTAGTCCATGTTTTTCAGCATAATGCTTGGTTGTGGGTTAATAACTTACTCTCTGATTGGTTATTTCTAATTAGATATGATTCCAGTTCATCATTACCAATTTTCTTTTATTCTTTCTTTTCCTTTTCTTTGTTGTGGCAGACTCCCACTATGTTGCCCAGGTTGGAGGGCAGTGGCACAGTCTCAGCTTATTGCAGCCTTGACCACCCAGGCTCAAGTAATCCCCCATCTCAGTCTCCTGATAGCTGGGACTACAGGTACTCACCACCACACCTGGGTAATTTTTTGTATTTTTTTTGTAGAGAAGATTATGCTCAGGCTGGTTTCAGACTTTTGGGCTCAAGAAATCCTCCTGCCTCAGCCTCCCAAATTTCTGGGATTCCAGGTGTGAGCCAATGTGCCTGGCCTATTACCAATTTTCAAAACATGGAGGTCTTTGAATAGAAAACTCCTTATTTCATCAAATGAAAGAAATTTTATAAAGACCCTTTCTGACTAGCAAAATACTACACTTCCTGTGCTTCTTCAGAACATTTAAAAATCACTGTCTCTGTCCTTCTTTTGCTTATAAAAGCAGCACACATTTTGATATGCAAAATTAGGCACAATTTCCGTTCAGCATGACTTTATTGAACTCCTACTATATGCCAGGCACTGTGCTAGGCAGTGATGATATAAAGATAAATAAGGTAGCTTATTTACAGTTAAGGATCTTATTATCTAGATGAGCAGCATTCAGCTACAGATTCTCAATACACTAGTGTCTTATAAAGAGTCGTTTTGGGAGGCCAAGGCAGGTGGATCACAAGATCAGGAGTTCGAGATCAGTCTGGCCAACATAGTGAAATCTCGTCTCAACTAAAAATAACAAAAATCAGTCGGGTGTGGTGGCAGGCACCTGTAATCCCAGTTACTCGGGAGGCTAAGGCGGGAGAATCACTTGAACCTGGGAGGCAGAGGTTGCAGTGAGCCGAGATCCCGCCATTGCGCTCCAGCCTGGGTGACAGTGCGAGACTCCATCTCAAAACAAACAAACCAAAAAAAAAGAGTCATGAGGTGTATTGCAAATAATACCATTATTAGTGAAGATGCCATTTGGAGTTATTTGCATTTTATGAAATGATTCAGAACAGCTACTGCAATAATAACTTCACTTTCACTCACTTACTTTCTAGTATGCTTATGGTACGATGTTAACTGAAAAAAGTACGATAAAAAGGATGCATAGCACATCCTAAGTTTGTTTCTAAAAGCCGTATGAATGAATAAGAAATTAAGATAAAAAAGTAACCAAGGTAACATTTAAATTATTCAGTATGCAAATGTTATGAGTGGTTCTCTTTATGTGGTAGATTTTCATAATGTCATTGAATGTAATTCAAGACAACAAAAGAAGAGTTGTATATGACTAACTATCAAATAGACTCCAAAAATAGTTGCCACAGGAATTCAGAAGAGGGAAGAATTCATTCAAGCTGGAATGGTCACGGAAGACTTTACTGAAGGAATGTGTCTCAAGGATGGATGACTAATGCAGAGAAATGGGAATGAGTTTCACTACAATCCATCAAAGTGAAGAAAGACCTAAATCAGGTTCGACTTCACCATACCCCCATACATTGACTCTCACAAAATATAATATTCCATTTGTAATCAGATCTGGACTAGGAAGCTATCTATTTCTCCATGTTATATTTTAATGTATGCAGCTTGGGATCAAAGTAGGCGGGGTTTTTTTTTTTTTTGGCAGTTTCATTATGCTAGTGACTCACACCGAGCTTGCATTCAGCTCAACTCCCAAATCTGTTCCTCTTATGATGTTCAGCAACATTTCTCCCACACTGTACCAAGGTAGTTGTTTTGCTGAATTTGACTGTAAGACTTTACATTAAAAATTATTTTTTTAATTTTTTAGTTATATTAATGTAATATTCTATGTACTTCCTTTTCTATTCAAACAAATGTATATGAATAAAATAAAAATGTGAAAAAATCTCAAATCTCATTAATAACCAAATGTATGTTTAAATAACATTTTCATTGAATGAGTAAATATTTTTTAAAAGATTGAAAGAAAAAGAAAATACACATTAGAAATGGTCAATGCAAAATTATTAAATGTCACCTTGCTGGATTTGGCTGAGTGCCAGCTACTGAGTCTTGTCATTTAATACAATCTTCTAGTTTCACCCTACCGGAAAGCTTGATGAACAGGTCATCTGGGCTATGCACCAGATATTAACTTATTTCCCCTCAGCTCCAAATGCAACTTCATTGCCTGCTTTGCAATAACGGAGCTGGACTTTGTAACTATTTCTCCTTTGTCAGCTGATTCAACGTTAAGCTTTGCCAGCAAAAGGCACTGGGAGGGACACTGGAGGAGGAAGGGGTTTCTCTTCTTGATACCAGTATGATACCTCAGCAGGCTTCTGCAGCACATACTTCTATAGTACCCAGCTCCTGCAGTGTGTGGTGGCTGGAAACACATGGTACTCCCCAAAGGCAGATTTTCAGTATCCTCTCAGGAGGCTTCACAGAGTAGTGCTGCTGATGTAGCAACTCCCAAAGAATGACTTCCCTGGAGCCACTCCAGGCAGCTTCCCCTAGTACTCCAGAGGGCAGATTTCTAGAGCCCCCAGCAAACTGCACTGCCATGGCTGTACCTCTTCCAGCAGGATGTGCAGCTTAGCACTGTAGGAAGGAGTCTTCTCAGGGGTGGTAGCTGCTCCTAATATCTGCTACTTCTCTATTCTTTAGAGTTATTCTTACCCTTGACTAGCCAACCCTCCATTACTCGAATCCCCTGTCATAGTTAATTACTTATATAAAACTTTCTCTGTTCAATTTACTTGTGCTTTTATCTCCTGATTAGACCCTGACTGACATAGGTCATTATTAAAACTATTGATAAAAAACTTGCTAGAAAAAGAGATAAGAACAAAGCCACCCAACCCTTCCTGATATATAATAATCTGTTTAATAAGGCAGGAAATGTGTAATATAATATGGACACATTCTCATAAAAATGCCTAAAATATATATGGTGGAGGCTATTTAATGGAGAAGATGACTGAAGAAGCTGCTTATGTGGGACAGCTCATCTCCGTGCTTACAGATCCCTCTGCATGGAACACCCTACCCCTCCATCTTCCCACACTGGTTTCCCAGCATTCAGGTCTCAGTTCAAATTTCAGCTTCTCAGAGACGCTTGCCCTCATCATCAAATCTCAGCCTGAACTAACTCCTACCTTTTACCAGCCTATTTCTGTATCATCATCCAGTTTAATTTCTTTTTTTTTTTTTTTTTTTTTTGGAAAGGGTTCCCTCTTTTCCCCCTGGTTTGGAGAGGGGGGGCAATTTTTGGCCAATGCAAACCCCCCCCCCCTGGGTTTACGC